>NC_036641.1:11690860-11946204 GCF_002806865.2 Cucurbita pepo subsp. pepo
AAAAAAAAAAAAAAAAAAAGGTAGCAGTAGCAAACCTCAAAGTATCGGTTCCATCATTCTCCAAAGCTTTGGATCTCCGAATTGCCTCTTCTGTAACATTAAATGCAAGACAATGATATCATAAGCAGAAGAAGAGTGCATGCCATTGCACAAAATATAATTCACTGATCAAAATTCAAGATTAGTTACCTTCCTCCTTCCTGCTCAATTTCTGTTCTGTTAACTGTCAAAAACGGCTAGAATCAGCACAAGAGGTAATGGAATTCTTAGGACATAGCTGCAAATTTAATTGCTGTATGAAGTTTGCAAAAAGAGAACAACTCCTAAGGAGTTCTTTTGGGGAGGCACTGTAGGGCGGGGTTTATGAGATTCCATAGCTTCATGTTTTATTTTGTTTAACTCTAGACTTTGCTTGTAACGTTTTTTCTTGATTCAATAAATTAAAATAAGGATGATTCATTTTCAGTAGAGAGGGAAAAAAGGTAATAGCAATTTCTACGAGTATACCTTTTTGGTTCCAGCAGCATCACGTTCTCTTATATTTCGCTCTAATTGCTCCCTCTCTCTTTGATCACGCTGTCGCTCTTCCTCCGACTGCATTTCAATTTAAACATGATGTTAAGAGAGCAGAGGGAACTACATGACTTCCGTTAGTAAACTTGTTTAACTAAATACATTTTTATCTAAGAAAAAGACATACTAGTAATAAAGAAACATTTGTCACTATTACTTGAGAAGATAAATCCCAAATAAGCTCAAATGAATACCTCAGAGCCATCGTCTTCAGAACTGGAAGTCCGTCTTTTAACCTGCCTATTTTCTCTTTCAAGAGCACTTTCCTGCATTGTCCCATCAAGTAAGAGAAAATTTAACCAACAAAAAAAAATCCATACATATATACATTTTCATATCTCATACTTCCTCATCATCTTCATCTTCTTGATATTCGTTTTTCTTTCTAAAGCGTTTTTTGCGATTTTCTGTTTCTCGGGGATCACCACTGCCTCCTTTATCTTCAAGAACCTCTTCGTCGTCAGCATCGAGTAGTGTGTATTTTTTTTGATTTCTTGCTAAAATTGCAGCTTCTCTCTCTTGCTTCTGATAAAGCTGAGGCAGGATAAAAGAAACGATACTATAGGACATGACTGAAGGACAATAAATAAGCAATCCAATCTCAAGAAAGCTATAAATCAATAAGTGAAGGGAGACATAGAGCAGAAAAACACGAAAGAACACTTAATATATGAATCACATTTATACAGTAAGCAAAATTTCAACTGAAGTATTACATTTAGACCAGTTGATTTCTTGCGTGGCACTCTAGAGAAAATTCCTTCAGCAAAAGCCAATGTTTCATTGGAAGATGGCAAGCCAAAATCCACCACCAACTTGCTCACTACATCAGCAGGTGATGCTGCTTGTTTGGCTGCAATAGAATTGTGGACATCAAAAACACTATTAAAACCGTATCTTTTACAATCCATAATTCAAATACCAAAGGGNCTTAATATATGAATCACATTTATACAGTAAGCAAAATTTCAACTGAAGTATTACATTTAGACCAGTTGATTTCTTGCGTGGCACTCTAGAGAAAATTCCTTCAGCAAAAGCCAATGTTTCATTGGAAGATGGCAAGCCAAAATCCACCACCAACTTGCTCACTACATCAGCAGGTGATGCTGCTTGTTTGGCTGCAATAGAATTGTGGACATCAAAAACACTATTAAAACCGTATCTTTTACAATCCATAATTCAAATACCAAAGGGAATGTTTATTTAATAAATAAGGAGAAGCGTACATAGTCCAATCATATACTGTACAATTGTTGGCTGAGAGAAACCAAGCAGTGACATTAACTGATCAGAAATCCACGTTTTCATGTCATTTTCTCCCCCCATCTCCCTGAAATTGAGTTTGGCAGTCAAACCAAAAGGTTTCCTATTGCATAACAAAACGATTCAAATGACATGTCATGCATTACTGTTGAGAAAAATGTAAATTAGTTCGATTCTAAGAAACAACAGAAAATAAATTTAAACTGGTAAATGAGGAACAATTAAAGAGGGAAAGCCCCACAACAAAAGGAAATCGTAGAAATTAATCAAACTATAAATTACCAGCAAAAAACCTCCTAGTGTCAATAATAAGAGATGAAGAAATCAACACACCTCCACAAGGATTTTCTAAAACTTCAAAAAACTCTCCTATTTTTCGCAAGCCGAATATTCCACAAGATAGGAAGAATGGTTGCACACCAAATGTCTCAACGTTCAACGTGATAGCGAAAAAAAAAATGACAGAAAGATAGCTACAAATAACTAGCCAATAACTCAACTATGACCCTTCCTCCCTATAAATCACTCCGACTTATCACCGACTCACTCTATTCATTACAAATCTCCCTAATTAAGTGTCTTGTTTTTTCTTCTAATCAAATAAGTTAACGTAACTCAATCCCAAATCTAGTCTAATACACCAGACATTTGAAATTTAGGCTTTCAAACATTCTGTAATATAAAACCTGGCTAGAAGCGAATCTGCGAGAAGAAACACTTGGAGGATCGCAAATCCGCCGCGTGGTCGCCGGTGAACGCTCGGCGTCGCGCAAACGGACGTCTTGTCAGCGTTCGAACTCTGTGCTGAAGGATCGATGGAAGAATCACGCGAAACACGATCTTGGAGCAACCTCTGTAGCTGAACGTCGTTCGCGCGTAATCTTCAGAGCGGGAGAAGCGTCGGCCGGATATAATTAACACCGGAGGAGAAGTCGCAAAGAGTGGGCAGTAGAAGAAATGAGAGCGAAAATAAGATTTCTTATTTATTTATTTATTTATTTATTTATTTATTTATTTATTTATTTTCTTTTTCCCTTTTCCTCTTCCTTTCCTTTTCTCTTTTTTTACTTTGCTGTATAAATTAGAAAAGTTATATTCAACGAGTTTAATTAAATATCATAATTAAAACATCTAAATAAAATTAATATATACTTTAATTCTATATTGAATTATTAGCCTTCAGATAGATGGGGTAAACTAACGAGCTCGGGTATTACTGAGTGAGAGAAAAGAGATAATTCAGATAATCCTATTAGGACCTTCGAGATTTAGAGCGTTCGAGCACAATGAGATTTGACTTTGTTGGTGTCAATTACAACACAGAATCTTGCTCGTTCTTGATTATACTACCTAACTAATTAACCCTCGTTACTAATGGAATCGAAACGATCTTTCGATTGATCAACTAATCATCTTTGTTTTTATTGTCCTATTATGACCGATAAACTTTTCTCGACGATGACAATAAAAAAAATATAAATTAGAAAATGAACATTATTGTCGGTGAAACGAACGTGTTAAATAGCATTAATGAATTGTTTGTTATCTTATATGTTTTTTTTATATGCGCCTGAGTGTACGAAAAATCAACGTATAATGAATTAAAAGATGTGACTGTGACCAAGACGTTCGTATAAATTAAGTATGAAATAATTATATTTAAATTTCGTTTAGCACCGTATAAAATTAGTTTTGAAACATTAAGGAAAAAATAATTAAGAGTTTTTTTTTTTTTTTTTTTTTTTAAAGAGATCAAGTTGATAAATATTTGGTATAAAATTAAAATATTATTTTAATCTATGTACAATAAAAAAATTGGTATATATAATTAACTTTTCTAACTAATTAATGTATTATTTTCTCAAAAAATATTGTTATTATTATTATTTAATTTTTGTTGATAAAAATTAAAAGTAATTTGAAGATTTAGTAAAAACATATAGCATAAAAGGAAAACTTTGAAATTAAAAATACAAAAATAGTATAAATTAAAATAAAAAATTTAAAAGTGTATGAACTAAAAGAGAAAAGACGATGACATTTTAATAATATTTGTATATATAAATTATGCTAAATAGTTACTCAGAATATCCATGGATCCGTTGTTTACAGGTTTTCACCCACTCAAATTCGTCGTGTTATCATCTCCATCTGATTTCAATTCAACGTCGTTGATCCAAAGATGGATTTTCATTTTAGGCATTTCCTTTAATATCCGCCTCGGTTGTCTTCTTAAACCATTCACCTGGACAAGGTTTTACAGAGAGGTTCAATGATCGTCTCATTCGTGTATTACTATTTATATGTCTGACCCGTGAGCTCCGATTTTGGGTGTTTTCACTTAATTCTATCACGATCTTCGATGTTCTGTTGATCAACCTCCACTTTTTATCCTTCTGGGACTGTTCAATTCACGAATTCAGGTAAATTTGGTGTTCTCCGAAGTAGGGATACCATTCATTTTGGACCCAAATCGGGTTAGGCAAGACTTCTTCGCATTCCCTGTTCATAAGTGATCGAAGCTGTGTTCGTGTGATTGTTTCTCTGCAGAGGCTCGGGAACTAATATCTCTGGTACGAAATTTGAGAAGTTCTAAGTTCATTTTTACTGTATTTATTTAAAATGTGACGAAAAAGCTTGATCAACGATATTAGAAAGATGGAATGCATGATTTTTTTTTTCATATGCTCAGCACGAGAGACAATGTTTCTCATCACTGGAATTCAAGCCTGATACAAATCAACGAACAAAATGAATTCTGAATCTTAATGATATTTAGTTGAAAGGTCTCTGCGACTTATTAAAAGTTGTGAGGATATTTGTATCAGCGCATTGTTAATATTTTGTTATAGATCAACATGTATTCCTTATACTGAGGTTGGAGATTTAAATCTCCACTTGTATATATATATATATAGATACACGTATGTCTGTATATGGATAGTTATAGAGTGCCTAATCCGTTCCAAGTTCTGTGGAAGTACTACAATTCAGTTCTGCTATTTCTGACACTTGGATTGTATAGGTATCAGAGACGGATTCGAAAAGCTTGTCATCACTATCATCGTTGTTCCTTTCTTGGAAGGCTGAGTTTTTCTCTGCTGCTGGCAACATGGGGTGCTATTCTAGCAAGAATGCAGATTCAAAGGCCAGCAGAGTTGCTCGATGGCAATCTACTGGCATCGTGGCTTTGCGGGACTCAAAGCTGAAGGTTATCTACCTTATTATTTTTAACATCAACTGTATATCGTCTTTTTGTTAGGCTTTGGCCATCGTGCTTATCAATGTTATGTTTGGATAATAGTTATGTACCAAGAGGACATATGGCTGTCTTTGTTGGAGGTCTTTTAGTGCTTCTGATTGTTTTTAAAAATCTCTTGCTCCGTTACAAGTAGGTACTTATTTAGTAATTGACAAATTAACTTCTTTATTAGATATATATTTGTATGCTAATGCATTATTTATGCGTGTGATTGAATGTCGCGGCATTGAGGAATTAGGAACGTTCGTGGCTGATGGAATCATTTCAAGTTATTAATTAGATTTTTCTTAGATGGAAGAAATCTCATCAAAGGAATAAAATGTGTCTTACAAAACCAAAGGACAAGGGGATTCCAAAACGTTCTTCCAGTCGGGACAAATGAAAGAAAGATTACAGTAACAAACCCCTTACATGCATGTTCTTTTTATCTGTGTTTTCCAGAAAGATATTGACAAGGATATCATTATGCTGTAAATAGGGTCAACTGTAAATGTTAGTCATACGTGGACCTTTGCTTTACGATACATCTGGCTATACTGATGTTGTTGATATTTGGATTGCATGAATTGGGGCTTTCACACAGAAATATTGTCATTATGAAAAAAATACTATACGAGTAGATGAATTCCAATAGCTCATGCCATTCTTTGGAAATGCTCACACGATTATCAATTTTGTTGGTCATATGCTCACACATTTACCAATGTTGGAACAGACATTTCCTGATGAAGTTCTTGACTTGGACAGATCTGTCCGCACCCTCGATTTAACTCACAATAAAATAGGTGGTTATCTCTAACTGTTCTTTCTTATGCTTCATGTTGCGGTCATAATTTTCGTTGAAAAGCTATTTTCTGACTTTAATCATCCTTGTATTGGCGATAATGAAGCTACTAATGATAATTTCAATACTTGTATTAATTTGTCTCTTCTGATTATTTTGCAGTTGATATTCCTATGGAAGTCTGCAAATTAATAAACATGCAGCGTCTGGTAGGGATTGTATTTCATTTTTACTCAGCTTATGTAGTATTGATTTGTAAAATTTTTCAATAAAAGCCTATGACATCATTGTAAAACTCTGTGCTTCTGTTCTCATTAGTTGTACATAGGAATTGTTGAATTCTTCTCTTTCCTTTATTTTTTAGATTTACAACAGTTTATTAGAAGTAGAACTAAGAATTCTGATACTTTATCTCACATTTCTCTTTGGGTGGGGGGGAAGAACTGCAAACAAGACTGAATTGCATCTTAAATTTTCATTTTCCTTGTCAGATATTGGCAGATAACCTTATTGAGCGTCTACCAATGAATTTGGGGAAGCTCCAATCTCTAAAAGTCATGATGCTTGATGGAAATCAAATTACGGCATTACCCGATGAATGTAATTTTCTTATCTAATTTATCAAGAGATATAAAAAAGAATGCAAGAAGCGATAGTATTTTTCTCCTTGTCCCAGACTACTGCAACTTCTGTTAGACTTTCTTACAATTTTTTTTTTAATGCATTCTAAATGAATATCAGTTCTTGTGTGTAGTGGGTCAGCTAGTAAGGCTTGAACGTTTATCTGTCTCCCGAAATTTGCTATCATCCTTACCTGAAACCATTGGAAGCTTGCGGAATGTAAGTGAATTTTATTTTTTATTCTTAGCATTTTAACAATTATACCTCCTCTGTCATTTTTTATTTGGTTGCATTTTCAGAGAACTTTAAGTTATGTTGTCTCTAACATCGAGTCAAAGTATTGGATCGTGGTATTGTAGATCTATGACTGCATATGCGGCAGCCACTACTTTAAAATTCTTCATGTCCATATCTCAAGTTGAATAGCAAAAAATAGGTGCCTCAGCAACCAATTATAGATAAACAAAATAAAATACGTTTGGAGCGTTAAAATAATGGTTAAAGAGGATGATGTGCCATAGCTAGTTTAAAAGATAATTCACCCTGCAATATGGAATATTTCTGTGCAAAAGTTGTTTTGCTGTACATGTTTTCACATATTAGAACTTATGGTTGGACACCTTAGAGTATATACTCAGAGGTAAAAGTCCTTAGAAGTTAGATAAACAAAAATGGAAAAAAAAGAGAAAAGAATCATAGGAGAGTGATTCGTTTAAGACTGATTGTTTAAGATTACAAGTAAACAGAATAGTTCGGAAACCTCTTTTTCATTCTAACTAGGATATACTCGTGATCAATCTTTCGTGATTGCGGAAAATGACACATCCATGACCATGGGACGAGACCGGGCAAAGTTCCATTACCCATCCAAAGGAAGCACTTACATTGCAGCAGAATTCCAAAAGACCTTGAGAGTCCTATAAATTTTATCAATCATGAGATTATGAAAGCCTCAACATCGTAACACTTGTATTTATAGTGAAGTTAATAATGAACTTCATTGCATGTGGGCCAATATTCATGCTAATGTCTATCGAAAGTCAATTAGCGAGATCGTGCTAAACTTTTTTAAACCATTTATTTTGATGTGGTAAAGTGTGCATACTACCATCCTCAGGGCTAACAAGAGGTTTGATGATGCAGTTATTTCTTATCAATGTGTCAAACAACAAGTTAAAATCTCTCCCAGAATCAATAGGAAGTTGTTTCTCCCTTGAAGAATTGCAAGCAAATGGTATGTGAAGTTCTTGCCTATCTTTTTACTGGAACTTTAAACATTTGCGATTCTATTCAAACATTTCCTTACATTTAAACAACTTTTCAGATAATCTTATGGAAGGACTTCCCTCGTCTGTGTGCAATTTAATTCACCTGAAGTCATTGTGTTTGGATAATAACAATATCGGTCAGGTAGACCTTTTCGCTATTTGTGCACTATTTAGCTTCCTAAATTAACAGTTCTGGTTATATCCACGAATGCGATACTATTTAACATAAAACGAATATCCTTTACTGATTATAGCCTGAGTTTTGAGATTTACCTGGAGGATTGACACTCCTTGATAGATATGTAGAATTTTAGTCCACAATGTGCCAACCTGAAATTGAAATCAATTGCTGAACTGAAAGTAACGAGGAAAAACTAGTTCATTAGATTGGGCATCTTCACTTAATAGACTGTCATTTTGATTTGAATTTCTCTCATGAATGAATAATTTCTACTCCAAATGCTATCTTATTTGTTCCTACATAATAAATTTCTCTCCATTGTATGCTTAGAAGTTTTCCTCTCAGCGTACGTAAATTTGATCTGTGGTCTTGTATTTCTATCTCAGCTACCATCGAATCTGTTGAAAGATTGCAAAGCATTGCATAATGTATCTTTACATGGTAATCCAATTATAATGGATCAATTTCAGCAGGTGTGGTCTACTTCTTAATTGCACTTCTCTCTCATTTAACATTATTCATAAAACAAGTGAAATATACTTACTGATACTGCTTGTTTCTTCCATGGACGACCAAGATGGAAGGATTTGATGAATTTGAAGGTAGGAGAAAAAAGAAATTTGACAAACAAATTGATTCCAATGTCATGATCAGTTCCAAGGGCCTTGATGAGGGTGTCGATCTATAAAACCATTGCACTGCCTTTATAAAAGAAAAATTGTAAGTTAGAATGCTAAATCTATACATTATGTTCTGTGTTCTAAACTTATTCAAATGCATCCTTGGTCTTATTACCTTACATTTAACTGTTCATTTTGGATTTAATGGTATCATTTTAGTCGTTATAATTTAACAAACGAGTTATTCTGTTGCAACCGAGTCGTATGAATAAGTAGGTAGTTGAATCACTTTTGATCACGTATGTTCATCGACTATTCTATTATTCATCATTATCTATAGGTTGTTTTTCGATCAAATTTTTAAATGAACGTCTTCACTCGAGATTACATCGTGACGTTATCAATGGTACACAACTGCCCTCTCTTTTGGCTATATCTTCTCTGAATTTACTCATTTCAACCTACACTATTCTGTACAGATTGAAGGAGACGGTTTTGCTTGTTTGCTTCCTTGTTGCTGTAAATTCAATGTGTGTGAAAGAATTGGGACTCAATTGTGCAACGTTTTGCAACATAAACTGTACACAGGAGGGGGCTCCGATACCACTGCAGTTTCGTGTATAAAATCATAAGCCTTTTTAATTGTGTTTAATTGTGATAAATGACTTATTTACGGTAGATATTATTATTGTAGTTTAAAAATATATATATAAATTGCTTTGTTGTCATTAAATTTTATTACAGAGGGATGCACAGAATTTAGATTATTATTAATTTTTACTTTTTATATATATATATATATATATATAGATAGATTAATAGAATAATAAGCTGAATTTCCAAGTCATTTATGCTCTTTTTTTATTGGACACATGGCGATTTATAATTGGTTCGAAAATATAATTATTGTAATATTTTTTTTTGGATTTTTGGTGTTACAATTTGTGACACACCAAAGTTTCTCAATTCCCCTATAGTTAACTCTAAGGAGGTTAATTTTTTAACATTTTTATCGGTTTTGTATTATACATATATTTTATAGGTAATTCAACGCACTTTCGAGAGTATTTGTTTTAACTATCGTTTGATTAAATTTTTTTCGAGGAATTAAAATTATGCACTTAATTAAACTTTATGTAAACAAAAATACGTGTTAATTATTGTGGGGTAGGGTTGACACATTATAATTTTTAATAACAATAAATAATTAAAAAATTGTAATTTATAAAGTATAGTTGCAAAATTTTAATGTATAAGTCAAAAAATAATAAATAATAATAATAATAAAAAAAGTCAATTGCCACTTAGGCGGTCGAAAGATGCCACGTGTAAGATCCATTGCATTGGATTAAAACCCAAATCACTACTACGTCGTGTGTTCGTATTTCACATATATAGCGATTTCCTCCACGTCCTCAGCCCCTAACGGAGAGGGCCTTATTCGTAATTCCATAAAGATTCGTGCCTCTTTTAGCTATATTCCATTTCGGATAACTTTCTTCAAACAAAACCAAACCCTAGTTTTGGTCATCGTCAATCGCCGCCGCCTCTTTCANTTTTTTTTTTTTTTTTTTTTGTTTCCATCGTCCTCCTTCTCGATCCACCGCTTCGATCTGTCTTTCGTTATTAGATCTGGTTTTGATTCATCCTCCTCTACATATCGGTATCAATTTTGCCGTTTTCGTCTTCTTTTTACGTTTCTTGTCTTAGGTCATCATCGAAGCTCCGATCCTTGAGGCTAATCGGAGATCTGTTCTTTCCAACTCTGGTTCTGGTTTTTGTTTTTTTATTTCGATTTTTCTTCGAATTTGTAAATTATTTTTAATCTTTTTAGCGTCTTAGATCTGGATTTTTGTTTTTGTTCGCCTGGGATCGTATATTCCATCAATTTATCGTAAATCGTTGTTCCCGATTTGTTTGATTTTGTGATTTTGGTGGATTAGCGAATATAGGGTTAGGGTTTCTGCGTATTTGGGATTTTTTTTTTTTTTTTTTACCAAAATTAATTGGGGGAAATTCAAATTTCTCGGAGTAACCGTGACTGTTCGTTCAATTACCTGTATATCCGAGCTCCGTTTTTCCTCTTCGTCTTTGCTCCGTTGATACGTCGACTATTTTAGAGGTACAGAGTGAATGGTTCTTCATTTTTTAGGGTTTTCAGATTTGATGTTTAATTGATGAAAATATCTAGCAGTAATTTCTAATTATCGTTCTTCGATTTTTTTAACCCTTCTAATAAGCCAAGTTGGGCCCCTTTCTATAATGGTACTCATTTACATGTATGCCCCTTCCCTGTATAAAACTCTCAACAATCATGAATATTTAAACAGTTTAGATGATGATATCACTAGAAGTAGAACTAAATATTTTAAGCATCGATTATAGTATATTCTCATTACTACATTGCCTTTTCTTGGTGAATGACTTGGACAATGGACTCTTTCAGGTCTCAGATTTTTTTGAGAACGCTTTTGAAGAATATTTTTGTTCCTTTCTTCGTAGGTAGAATAAGACGATAACCAAGCATGTTAAATTCTCTTCTGTTTCTTAAACAATTGTTCATATTCGTGTTATGGGTTTGACATGTGTCTTGTCAACTGACTTCAACATGCATGTGCAAATTCTCTTCTGTCTTTCCTTTTTACCGTGAGGTTAATATGTTTCCTTGATACTGGAATGGTACTTGATATTATTAATAGGATACTGAAGGTGGTCTGAACATGAAAAAGGCATCCCAGATAGTGGTAGAAGATGGATGATGCTCTCTTTAGTACTTTAGAAAAGAACAGAATCCAAACTCTACTGGTCTATGATTTATTCTCTGATGTATTAACTCAATTAAATGTAGACTAGTTAAGAAACTCAAGGTGCTTGATTATTTGATTAAATATAGATGATTTAAGTATTTGATTAGGATCCTTTCAAGGTTTCAGCATTGACCTTTTCTAGAATGTTTTCCTCCCCCAGTTGTGTATAATTTAAGTAATATTTATTGTGCATTGTGCCTCTATCTGTTTCATTATTAATTGATGGGATTTCTGGCAACTTTTTTAACTTATTGTTTCCTCCACAGATCACAATTGGTGCTGCCGTTAAAATGGTACAGAAACGGTCTTTTGATGATGGAGAACCACTTGAGATCTCTTCCAAGCACTTGAAACAAGTGGTTGAACAAAGCCATCAAATAATGTCATTTTCAGAATCTGTTATCTCTGAAGATCCTCTACGATATCATTTTGCTCTAGGTGCGAGATTTTGCCTTTAATCTTATGTGGAAGTTTTCAGCAACTGTCTTAAGACTTGTAGTTTGTTGAAGTTGCTATCTTGTAGGATTGTAATGTGGAAGCTGCAGATTTGAGCTATTGTACCCAACATATATTTATCATCTACTTATTATCATCCCTTTGTATTTAACAATCTCTCAGTGAAAGATATTTTTTTGATTTGGGCTAATCATTTGTGCAGTTTTATGTATTTTTTTTATTGTTTATTTGATTGATAAAATTAGCTGTAAAACGTAATCTGTCTGATGTTTCTATTTAGAGCTGTCTGGATAACTCTGATGGCAATTCATTTTCAATTGTGATTGACAGGGGAGGAATTTCCAAAGAATGATATAGAAAGTGACGAAAAGCTTTCAAGTGGAGTTTTCTCAGAGCCCCAGGGAAGCAGTGATGACTTTGATACTAGTATTCCTGGCTTCATGTCCTTCTCTTGCACGAACAATATTAAGGCCCATGAAGAGGGATCCCCATCTAAATCTCCTCGACATCATTCTATTTCCTCTGATTTTTTTAACCCTGTAAATCATCAGCGAAGGATTTTGACGTACTGTGAAGAAATATATTCTTTACTATTGGACCACCCTCCTCAAAAATCTGTTTCCATTGGTCCTGATCATCAAGCTATTGTTCCACCATGGAGATCACGGGATGTGGAGGTTATGCCTTATGTGTCTGAATCAGATTCAAAGTCTGATCTTACGGTTGATGAATACGAGAAGAGGTTGATTGGTACTTGTGTTATTCCAATGCCTGATGTGGATTCAGAAGTTGGGAGTGGAAGAGCAGCTTGCAGCTGTGAGGATGGTGGATCTGTGGGATGTGTTAGTGAGCACATTGCAGTTGCAAGGGAGCAGCTTAAAAGTTCTATTGGACCAGAAAAATTTATGGAGCTAGGGTTTTCTGAAATGGGAATGCAAGTGGCCCAGAAATGGAGTGAAGAAGAAGAACGATTGTTTTATGAAGTTGTTTTTTCCAATCCAGTCTCATTGGGGAAAAACTTCTGGGGTGATCTTTTGGACGTTTTTCCTTCCAAATCTAAAATGGAGATTGTTAGCTACTACTTCAACGTTTTTATGCTCAGAAGGCGAGCAGAGCAGAACAGATGTGATTCATTAAACATTGATAGTGACAATGATGAGTGGCAAGGGAATGATGACTATGGCGACAATGAACCTGGAATGACGGAAGAGGATGACGACTCTGTTATTGAATCACCACTACACGAAGTTGGGCCTGTATTCAATCATGGCCGGGAAGATGATTTGCAGGAGTATGACGAGGATATTACCGATGAAAGATTTGATGATAATGAAAGTGAGGGAATTGGTAATTGTTTCAATAATTGTGGTTCCAGTCCCGCTCTTCAGGACAAAATTCCTTGTGATGAAAGGGGAGGAGAACACGAAGTTCAAGATGATTCCTGCACATCATCTGAGACGTGTCCTGCAACCCAAGAACTTCCAGCCAAGACGGAGCATTGTGATCAATGGCTGGGTAGCTTTACGGGGCCAAGCAATAGTGTTGGTCTTGGTCATGGGCCTTCATCGGTTCAAGATCATTGTGATGCTAAGGTGTGGGATGTTGGATACTTGACTTGTTCGAAAAGTGAAGTTGACTTCTTGCCAACTAGCTGTATGATAGAAGAAGTTTTTGGAGATGGTTCGAGTAATTACAAGGCAAGGGATGGGAAGAGCTAGAGTTAGTTGCAGCCTGAGCATTCAACATCATGAATGGTAAATTGGAATGGAAAAAAATTTTCCTTTCTTTTTACTTTCTCGAGGGTGTATCACCCAAAATTTTTCTCCTGCATATAAATAGCGATAGGGAGAATTGCAATTTTCTTTTTCATCAAGCTAAGATGGACAGCCACCTTCCCTGTAAAGAGATGGCATACTTGAAACGCAATTTGTTTTCCTGCAAGATGTCTTCTCTTGATCATAAATGAAAAAATTGGACTCATGTTTCGTCTCTCTTGTGCAAAAAGAAAGTGAGTTTTGCACATCCATTTATTTATTAGCTTGTCTGTATATATTCATGAACAAGAATTATTGATACATAATGGTCAAAATATCTGAAATTTTAGCCAGAGACGTGTTTTCCAAGTGATATACTTATTAAGTGCCCCATCCGTAGGCCTGTTTCCTGTATTTTCATAGGTTGTGAACTTTTGTACCTGCCTGCTTAATGGATGGCCTGACTTACTGCCAAGGATGCAATACTGTGTGCCTCATTGTCTAATAGTGAACCAACGGAAATCATGTGCTTTCATTGCATTTGCAACCATGTGTGTGTGTGTGTGTTTTTTTCACTTGCTCGACTCTTCTTTTGGATCTCATTTTTCTTTTGGTGTAGAGATTGACAGGTTTGTGCATCATGTTGAGGCATCAAGTTGTTTGCATAAAGTTGCATCATGTTGTGTCTGTCATTGCCTGGTTTTAGTGTCATTTTGAATAGGCTTTACTTATGGTTAATTTGCATTAGATTTAGAAACCCAATGTGGATTTTTCCATAGTTGTGGGAACCTAGTGAGATCATCTTATCCCTTCATTGTTGTTGATATAAGGGCTTTGTTGGAGAAAGAAAGAGAGGCCAATCTTTGCTCTATAAAGGGTTCTACTTTTTAAAATTTGAGCATCACTTTTTTAGGAGCCCCCCATTGAAACCTCACTTCCAAGTCAAGTCCAAGCAGACGGTAGCCCGCACCATATGCAAAAGAACTACAATACAATACAACTATCATATCACTCCTGCCAAGTATCCACCTTCTGTTTTTCCTTCATTTTAAAATCTTAGCAACTTTAGTCAAACAAACCACAATTTGTACAGGCGCGAGTGCCTTCCACGTTCCTCCACTGGGTCCATCCCTCTTTCTCCTTGAACAAGTTTAGTTCTTTGAAAATTATTGCCTTTTGTTTTCATTTTCCTCGCAGAAGCAGCAGAATCAGTCCGGATTGGATGTGATCGGCAAGCAATGCACATGTTGCGTAAGATTAAACACAGACTATATTTTATTTGATTCCAAAAGATAGTTCACTTATTTATATATTATGAATTGTGATGAACTATAAAAAGAATAGGCTGTGTCTGACACATTTTGTAGGAAAAAACAAAGCAGAAAATGGAAGGCAATTACAGACAAGTCACAGCTAAAACTCGTACTGAAGTGCTGAAGAAGGGAGCAACCAAATGGAAGGTGCTCCTTAATCAATAGTCGACATGTGATTAGTAGTCCCAATCAATGCCTTATCCTTTTCTTTTACATTCATTAACTTTGTGCTTAATTGCCAACATAGGCCGGCACTGAAGCTGCAGAACTCTTCTTGGTTTTTTCTTCTTTTCCCTTTTCACTTTCTTTACCATGTTCTTTTTCTTGTGAACAAAACCAAAGAGAGAAGCCATTAGGAAAAAGTGGACCAAACTAAGCTGTCAAAGTGTTTTTTTTCTCAGTAAATCTCAATAAACTAAGCATACCAAACCCTCTTAAAGAGGATAGTCAATACAATATACAAATATCAGTTGGTTTAAAACATCTGGGAACTTACCCAAGTGATTCTTTTAGCTTAAACAAATCCCATTTGATTAAGTTGTTGAAAATGGAAACAATAGAATCAGAGAATGGCTTCTGGTTCAACCCAAATGGGTAAAGTAATACATGGAACAGTGGAACCCAAAGATCCAAAGTGACAGTGGAAGGAGCTGAAACAATAAACAATTTACAAGGTGGGAATTTTGGAAGGAAAAAAGAGGGGAAAAAGAAAGGAAATGAAGAGAGAAAGTACAAAAGAATAACGACCAGATGAAAGTGGAAGGGATTTGAGCAGAGACTGGTGGAGGTGGGAAATTCCTTAAGGAAGGAATAGTTTTTTAGTAGGGCAGTTAGGTTTTGAGAAGCATCATGGCCCCATGGGGATGATCGCTTCAACAATCTCAGCCGTCAGATTTGGAGAAGCGTAGAACTCTCAGTTAAATACACGTGCTGCTCTCTCTTCCCTTCTTTGCCTCTCTCTCTTCTCTTTTAACCTTCTCATCATCTCTTTGCATGGATTTCTCTTCTAAATATAGTCAAGCTTAGAATCTAAAGAGAGAGAAACTCTCATAAGCTTGCTTACTTGCTCACCTTTCAAGCCTTTCTTCATTTCATTTGCTTTCTTCGTAGCTATTATTAGCAACAGAGGTTACAGATCACACACCCAATTCTTCAAAGTATCTCTCTCTCTCTCTCTCACACGCACACACTCTCTCTCTCTCTCTGTTCTTGTTTTATATCTCTTGCCTTGTATACACTTCAACAACCCAAAAGGGAGGTTAGTAGAGAGAGAGAGGTGGTAGAATGTTTACTGGGTCCTCTTCTTTTCCACTTTTTATGCCTCAGATCTTGTTCTTGCTTCATAATTCTTCCATTTCTGAGGTGGGTTCAGTGATCAGTTGCAGTTTGAGCAAGGTTTTGTATGATCTAGAGGAGATTGGCTTGGTGTTCTGATCTGGGTAGTGTTTGTTTTTGTGTTTTCGTTCTGAATTGGATCTTGTTTTCAGTGTATGAGATTAAGAATTGCAGCATCAATTCTCAAGTTCTTGTATTGATTTTGAAGTTTCATTAGCTTTTGGTTCTCTTTTTACCTCTTGAAGTTAATTCAACTGTAGAGTGTTTGTAAATGGAAGCTAATTTAGCAGCCAGACATGTTTGCAAGCTCTGCAACAAGAGCTTTGCTTGTGGCAGATCCTTGGGAGGTCATATGAGGTCTCATTTGACCAATAACTTAGCTGATAATAATGATGAGAAACATAGCAGAACAAGTCTTCAACTTGCAAATTACAGTGCAGGAAGCCTATCATACATGGAGGAGGACACAGATTTGGAAGGTGGAAATCTTGGTTATGGTCTCAGAAAGAACCCGAAAAAGACTCAGAAACTTAAGTTCTTAGGTGAAGAACCGTCACTCCTAGACAAGTTTTGCAGACAGTGTGGTAAAGGGTTTCAATCATGGAAGAGTCTTTTTGGCCACATGAAATGCCACTCTGAAAGAGCACTCGTTTCCAGTAGCCAAGAGCTGGAAGAACCAGATTCTTATATCACTGATGCCAAACAGAAGGTGGTCATGGACATCCAATCTGATAATGAAACAGAAGCTCCCAACAAGAGAAAGAGATCAACAAGGAGAAGAACAGCCCAAATGGGCACTGCTGCTAATTCAACTTCTCTCTCTTTTGCCACAAATTCTTCCTCTGTTTCAGAAATTGAGCAAGAACAAGAAGTTGCCATTTCCTTGATGTTACTTTCCATGGATGTGGGAAATTGGGTTGGTTTCAATTCCCCAGCTGAGTCCTCAGATAACAATTCAAAGTTTCTTGAAGCCCCATCTGTTGTTGAGAGCAAAACCTCCTCTGTGAAGCAGTCAGAGCACAGTTCTTCTGGGTTTATCAACAAAGGAAAAATGATGAAGAAGACTCAACCCGATCAAAGAGCTGGATCTAAAACTTTCCCCAAGAAAAATGACCAAAACCAAGCTAGATTCAGCTCTGATACGTTCTTGAAATCTCGAAAGAAGACACTAGCAGAGTTTTGGGATTCAAAAATCTGCAAGAAACCCAAAAAGAGAAGCAAATTTGAGTGTAATATTTGCTACAAGATCTTTCACTCATATCAAGCACTTGGTGGGCATAGAGCAAGCCACAAGAAAATAAAGGGCTGTTTCGTCGAGTCCCCCATGGAAGAGGAGGAGGAAGAAGAAGAAGAAGAAGAAATGGGCAGTGAGAGCAGCCTAGAAGTGGCCATTTCTGCAGACCCAACAGCCGAAAGCAAGCTTTGGAAAGGCCTCAACAATGGCGGTCGAAGCGAAGAAGAAGACGAAATGGGTTCCCAGATTCCAAAAAAGATCAACAAACACAAGTGCCCAATTTGCAATAAATTGTTTGCATCAGGTCAAGCACTTGGTGGGCATAAAAGATCGCATTTGATCAATGGATCAGAGTCGTCCAAAAACAGAGAACCCATTGAAATTCCAAAGCAAGTCCCAGGAATTAGGGGGTTTTTGGACCTGAATCTTCCTCCTGAACCTGCTGAAAGAGAACCCAAGGACCACAACCTCGCATCATTAAACCCATGGTGGGTTGCACCCAATGAACACAAACATGAAGCTCTTCTGAATGTGGGATTTCATATCTAACTCCCTGTTTCTTTTCCCTTTCAACTTNAAAAAAAAAAAAAAAAAAAAAAAAAAAACACAAGAAGATTCAAGAGATTGTATAGTCAAATACTTTCTGGGTATCATTTCATTTCATTGATTCTTTACATTGCAGCTTTGATTTTGAGACTTTGATCTTGTTCTTATGGTGTAATGAAATTTAAAATTCAGAAATGGGTCATATCCCATCTCAAGGGATGTTCTTGGAGGGTGATTATTTTATGTTGGCATCAAAGAGAAATGAATGATGTGCCTTGAAAACTGGGATTGGTATAAGAAAGTCATAAGAGGATTAAAAGCATGACACAAGCTTCTTAAGGATGGCATGTGAGATCAAAGTGGTTGTTTAGTCACCTACCAAAAACATCACAAACCCATCTCACTTTCTATACAATGCAAGTGGAGTTGCCAATAACATCATACTATTCTCTACAAAATGCCCCATTTTAATCTTTTCGACCATACAGGACCACCGATCTAAAAAAAATCTTCTTAAATTATAAATTATACTTTTAAACCTAAGCTTCTATTTTGATCTATTATGTAAAATATCATTAATGTTACACAGATGTAACGTGTTTAAGTTGGTGTGAGCAAACTCTAAACAACATAGAGCTTAGAAAGTACGAAAATCACGATAATACCTAAGATTTAACATAGAAAAGCTATCTTAAACAGAGAAGAGAATTCACCTAAGATTTAACATAGAAAAGCTATCTTAAACAGAGGTCGAAAATGTTAAATTATTTAGGGTAAAAAAAGTAAATTAAAATGGAAAAGTAGTAAAAAGCAAAAAGAGTGTAGTAAATGGAATGACATTGAGTTAGTTGCATGAGTGACCTAATTAATGGTGTGGTGAAGCACGCAAGCAAACAATTTGGTCCCAATGGCCACGCCTCCCTGTTTTCTTATTTTATTTTTATTTTTATTTTATTTATTTGATGTAAAGGTTTTTGCCCCAAACTCATTTTCTTTCTTCTTTTTCACTTTACCATTATGAAAATATAAAATTAAAATTAAATTATAAGTTTAGCGTTTCTACCGAAGAACAACGAACGTAAGGAAGTCAACTCTAGTTCTTTGAACCAACTTCTGACCTAATAAAAAAGGACGAGTCGCTTTTTTTCCACATACACCGACTGACCGACAAAAAATATCTTCTAAAAAAACAAAATAATAAATTAATTTTTGTCCATTTGAATACATTCAGTTAATAAGGTTTTTTTAGAAAAAGGGATGATCGGATCATATAGACATCCCTTCAACACGACGTAAGTCATCACGACAGGTTAGAGGACAATTTCGTAATTCAACTTGGTGTGTATATTTTAAATCTTTATTTATTTTGTTGGATATTTTATCATAGAACAAACAAATTTTAATTTTTAAAATAGGGATTAAAGTCAAATTTGTAATTTCCTTTAATGTTTTAATTTGGCAAATAGGTTTAGGGCTTTTAAAATTGTTGCCTTTATGAACATCCCTAAATCCGACGCTGCCTGCCTAACTTGCCAAAACTTTCTTATTTGTCACCAATCGTAATAGAAGAGATTTTTACCTTTTTTTTCTTTTAATGTTGGCTGACTTTTTTTTCTTGTTTGAGTTTTAATCTCCTGCTCTCTGATTGGAGGATCAGGAGGTTGCATGGAAATTTGAGCTGTTTGAAGTTTGATCAAATCAAATTTGGTAATTTAATGAAATCAAATTCTAAATTACGTATAATTCGATGTTTATTGACATAATCGATTAAAAATTCAAGTATTTTCTTTTTTTTTTTTCTATCTAAATTTGAATTTTTAAAATTGGTTCTTATTTAACCGCTTGAATTTCATGCGTTTTTTATGATAATATAATTGTATTAAACTTGATCAGAAATGGATTAAGAATGGCGGGAATGAAGAAAAAGGCGATTTCTAGGAAGGATGTTCCATTCAGTGTATAAATCTTTATTGGGTTGCGCGGATTTGTTTGTTGATTCAAGGGCTTCCTCTATTTTCACGCCCATTTCCGTTGTCAATTCTTGCGGATCCTTTTGGCTCAGGTTTTTCTCTGACACTTACGCTCCTTCTGTTCTTTTCTTTCCTTCGTTGTTCTATCGATATTACTCTTGATCGTCTGAGTTCTTTGATTCTTAAGGTACTTGATCGCACTTCCTTCCTTTCTAATGAACTTTTTCTTGTAATCGATTACGTCCCACTAGTTCTCGTTTCGTTCGATTTTGTTTTTGCTTTGATTCTTATGATCTTATGTGTTCACTGAACTGATGAACTTCACCACTGCACCAATGCTTGCTGGGATTTGAGAGGAAATTGAGGAAGTGTAAAGAAATGGGATGGTTGGAGTTCTATTTATTGGTTTTTCTATTGTGGGATGATATTGGTAAACTAGCTATTTCAGGATTATCTCAGAGATGAATTTGGTTTTTGTTTTGGGAAAAGTTTCACCAGGAATTGTGTTTTTGATTGTTCACTGTTTGATTCACTTGCATGAATGATTCTTGTGGAAATTTGGTGTGCTCTGTTGAGTTGGTGTGAGATGTCATATGGGTTGGAGCGGGGAACGAAGCATTTCTTATAATGAGGTGTGGAAATCTCTCCCTAATAGACTAGACGCATTTGAAAAACCTTGAGGGGAAGTCCGAAAGGGAAAGCCTAAAGAGGACAATATCTACGGAAGGGTGTGGAAATCTCTTTCTAGTAGACGTGTTTTAAAACCATGAGACTGACGATGATATGTAACAGGCCAAAGTAGATAATATCCGTTAGCGGTGGACTTGTGCTATTACAGTTGTATTTGCCTGACTCACTTGATTTCAATACCATAGCTGATTGTGAGTTTTTTTTCACCGTTTCTTGGGTCCGATCACTTGTTTCTTGCTATTTTGGCATTCAATGGCTCCAAAAAAAGTGCGTCTCAATCATTGTCTTAAAACATGTTTAGTAGTGATTTTGTAATCGCTTTTGTATGTACAAATGATACTAAATCACTTTCAAACATGTCCTATGCGGATTTGTATAAACCATTCTTATTTTTCATCGAATCTTCAGCCTATTTTTGCTTCAACTCGGTGATGATCTCACATGGTTCTTCTATGGGTTCCAGGGTGGAACTGTGATCATTCTAAGCTGCTTTAGAATCATCATCCTTGACACACAACCATCACCTGAATTCTGCATTTGCCTTTCTAGAAATGTCACATTTTAGGAAATCCCCCATAAATGTTTTAAGGCATGCCTCAGCTCGTTCCAGTCCAAACCCAATTGACTCCAATGATAATTTAGACAAGAATCACAAACACAACTCCTCAGGAATCCCCTCATCTCATAATGCAACTGTAGCACCAAATCCTAGCTCGAATCCTTTCGACGATCATCTCGAGAAAGAGACCGATTCTTCTTCTTCATATTCTTCATCTTCAAGTTCATATCCATGGTCATCAAGAAACAGATACAAAAATGATTTCCAGGACTCAGGTGGGCTTGAGAATCAGACAGTGGAGGAGTTGGAGAATTATGCTGCATACAAAGCTGAGGAGACAACAAAATCAGTGAACAATTGCCTGAAGATTGCTGAGGACATGAAAAAAGATGCAACCAGAACCATGGTTGCCCTGCATCACCAGGGTGAGCAGATCACTCGCACCCATGTGGTTGCTACTGATATTAACAATGATCTTAGTCGGGTATGCTCAATCAATTTCTTCAACACATGCTTACTCTTCTTATGTGCTTCTTGATTTGATAACCATTTGATCTTTACTTCTCTTTTCATTCTGAAACTTGGCTTAGATTTTGAAAACGTTTTAAAAAAAAGTAGATAATGTTGATGATCAGGGGGAGAAACTTCTAGGTAGCTTAGGAGGAATATTCTCTAAGACATGGAAGCCAAGGAAAGTTCGTCAGATAACAGGCCCTGTTATCTTTCAAGGTAATATGTTCATTTTAGCACTCAAAATGAAGCTTTTTAACAAAAAAATTTGATTCGATTTGGTTGCAGGCGATCAGGCTGCCATAAGCAAGAGCAACCATTTGGAGCAAAGGGAGCAGTTGGGACTAAGCCGGGCACCCAACCCACGGCCCTCACGAGCCCCACAGCCTGAGCCAACCAACCCACTTCAGAAAGTAGAGGTTTGTAATCTATAATTTATGTTCTAATACAGAAATTAACACTTAATTAGAACCATAATTTCAAAGATTTAAGAAGAGATGTTGTAAACTAGGTGGAAAAGGTGAAACAAGAGGACGCTCTTTCAGATTTGAGCAATATATTGGGAGAGCTTAAAGAAATGGCTGTTGATATGGGACATGAACTAAACAGGTGCGTTGTTTATAGCTTCATAGAACAAGTTTTTACTTTAAACGCCAATTTTTTTTTTCTTAAACTTGGTTGGAATCTGCCTCTTATTCTAGGCAAAATAAAGCTTTGGATCATCTGTATGATGATACTGATGGCATAACCGTCCGTGTCGATAATGCTAACCGACGTGCTCATCGCTTGCTTAGAAATTAGACTGCGAATTTGCTAGGTCCCGTCTGTCGCCTTCGACAAATATGATGGTAGATGGCTTCTCAGTCTCTTCCTCTGTTTCTTCATCCAAACTAAAATCCACATGTTTAGCTCAAAACAGTTGTGAAGATGGTCTCTTTTTTTTGACAATCTTCTTTATAATGTCTTGTTTTTCTTCTAAGACTAAGAATGAAACTATTGCCTTTCGAAAGGTAATGTTTTTGTACTCGAATTTACTTCGTTCTATTTTTTTGTGTTAATTTTGGAGTAAGTTTCGTTTGTATGCTCGGACATAAAAATATCTTGAATTTTGGAATTGTTCTACAATGGAAAGCTACTTAATCTCAACTATATAGACGATTAAGATCGTTACGATTATTCATTTCGATTTAAAAATATAGTTTTCAAAATTTACCAAATCTTTTGAATTTCTTATATGAATGATGTTGTTGGGAAACAATCTTTTCATGAAAAGACATTCAAGATTGTATATTTTATACAATTTCTTCAAAGTTCAACTCATTCAAAACTTACTCCAAAAGAAACAACACTATTTGTATAATTTAAACTAAAGCAAACAAATTGAATTGATGTCGGGAAAAATGCAAACAAACGAAAGAAAACAAAACTGATCATCAGAGTTGATGAACTAATCAAGATTTTGAAACAATTCCGAACTGAATGAATCACAAGCATGGGTTTCAGGTGCAGATCTAAGGAGTATTCAATTATTTTTGTATGTAAATGTAAATTATTTCAGAATTGGTCCGACAAGGTAATGGACAGGAAGCTGAATAAAGAAGCTCCACGCTTTCACGCGCAGATCAAATCCGAACAGATCAAACCAAAAAAGATATCCAATCATGCTCATCATCACCAAATATTTCAAATCACATCCCACAATCAGGATTGATTGATCAAACATACAAGCAAAATCCACAGGAAAAGCTCAGAAAACAAACAATTTATTGAATTCTTATTAGAAAAAGTATGATAGTCAATCAAGTAAAGTCCGGAAATCGGAAATAAACCCTAACTCATGGAGCAGCGTTGATAGAATTAGAATCATACGAAAGAGAAGGGCACAAGAGCTTCCGTATTCAGTTCGTGTGATGAGCCTCCATGATGCTCTTGACCTTGGGCGAGAAGAGGGAGTAGACGGTGGACTGTCTTTTGGCAACTTCAAGCTGAGCCTTGCCGTCGGCGTAGGCGACGACGATGGACGAAGGATCGGAAAGGTTCCGGTTATGGCGGAAGCCGTCAACGGCGCGTCGTTTGGCGTACTCTCTGATGTTGTAATCACAGAAGTGACGGGCTGTACGGAGCAGAGAGCGAAGAAGCGAAAGAGATTCGGATCTCGTTGGAGTCGCCATTCTCGAAGGCGTGCTAAGACGATGGCGCACAATCGTATGGTAAAAAGCTTAATACCTTTTTTTTTTCTCTATCATTTTTTATTTTTCTGATAATTTTAGGATCTCCAACCTAACTTAATTAAATGTATTTGAATGTAAGTAAAATATTTAAGGTTGTTAAACTAATTATTCTTATTATTTTTTTAAAATTTATTTTATTTATTTTATTTTATTATTATTATTTTTGTAAATACGAATATTTAGTTATTTTTAATTTTAAGATAACTTTGAACTATGTCAAAATGTTATAATTTTTTTTTTTTTTCTTGTTGTCGATCCATTTATTTATTTTTTAAAGATTATAGTTTAAATAATTATAAAAAATTAATATCTAAGACAACTCTACCAATAGAAGGTTGGGTTGGGTTGTGAAAATTTTGAAGTAAAGTTGGATTACAATCGAACCAACCCCAATTTTGTAGGTACAAGTACACGTTTTTTGGGTAGGGATTGTATTGAAAATTTCTGATAGGTAAGTTTAGAATTTTACATTACCAAAAATAGCATTTAAGTCTTTAACAATGCTTCATCTCTAACGAATCTCCCAAAATCTCTCCCATCCACAGCTCCATCTCCTTTTTAATTCCCATTCATCCCTCCATTTTCCTCACACCGCAATTGCGTCCTTCTTCCTCCTCACCACACTACACACAGCCTTCCACTCTTCCACTCTTCCACATCCAGAGGAAGCAGGTTTTCCCCCGCCTCCTTCCTCTGCCGCCATGGCTTTCTTTCACCCTGCCGCTCTTCTTCTTATACTTTTCCTATCTCTTCCATTCTCAGTTCAATCTCAGCTTTCTCTCGATTATTACCAGAAAACTTGCCCCGATTTCGCACAGATCGTTCATGACACTGTTGCTCGCAAGCATGCTACTAGCCCTGTCACTGCCGCTGCATCTATGCGCCTCTTCTTCAGCGATTGTTTGGTTGGAGGCTGCGATGGCTCTGTTCTTGTTTCATCCAATGTCTTCAACCACGCCGAGCGCGATGCTGAAATCAACCGCGATCTTCCTGGTGATGCCTTCGACGTCGTCACTCGAGCGAAGATTACCTTAGAGCTCTCCTGCCCTGGGATTGTCTCTTGCTCCGACGTGTTAGCGCAAGCGACTAGAGATCTCATCGCGGCCGCAGGCGGACCGTCGTACAAAGTTGAATTAGGGCGAAAAGATAGCCTCGTCTCGAAAGTTTCGGACGTGGAAGGCAACATTCCGAAACCGAATCAATCAATAGACGAGTTGATCAAGCTATACACAGCGAAAGGCTTCACGATTCAAGAAATGGTAGCGCTATATGGCGGACGCACGATCGGATTCTCAAATTGCAAGGAATTCAGCGACCGGCTGTTCAATTTCAGCAAAAACACACCAACAGATCCTGAGATTAATTCGAAATACGCTGAGGCATTGAAGAAGTCCTGCGCCGATTACGAGAAGAATCCAGGAAGTTCGGCGTACAGCGACCCTGTAACGCCAGGGAAGTTCGACAACGTATACTACCAGAATCTGCTGAGAGGAATGGGACTGCTGGCGTCGGATCACGCGCTGGTGAAGGATCCGAGGACAAGGAAATTCGTGGAGATGTATGCAGGAAACCAGGCATTATTCTTCAAGGATTTCGGACATGCGATGGAGAAGATGAGCGTTCGCGAGGTGAAAACTGGCGGGAAAGGAGACGTGAGGACAAGATGCGATGCGTTCAATTCAATCAACTATTAGGCCATTTTGGCTTTTCATAAATAAATCAGTCTTCTCGAAAGGGAAATTTCTTTTTTGCCCTTTTTTTCTGTAAGATTGATTTGGAAAAGAAAAGATTGAAGTAGAGAGTTTATTGATGGAAGAGAGTGAGAGGAAGAGGAAGATTGTAATTGTGGTTGTTTCATGTTTTAATCAATTGAAATTGTTCCTTTATTTTTTTTCACAATATTTTTTGGTCTTGTGATGGTGAGACTGACGTTTTAAAAATTGTAAAACTACTAGTGGTGGGCTTGAATTGTTACAACTGGTATCAAAGTCGACCATAGATCGTATGCCATAGTTGCTACTTGTGGTCTTTAGTTGTTATAAATGGTATATATACAAGATGTCAAAATCAACACCGAATCATGTGCCATATTTGCTAACAATGGTTTTGAGTGTTACAAATGATATAAATCCGACTAGAAGGTAATGATGTGCTTGAGTTGTTACAAATAGCATAAATCAACCTTGGATAGCGAAGCGAAAAAATATATAACATATTTTTATTTTTATAAAAATATGAACCTCTTACCTTAGAAATGAGTTCTATGAACTCAATGGAAAAAAATATATGCTATCAACTAACTACAAACGGTATAAAGTCCAGCTAGAATAGACTGAGTTGGGTTATTTTTTCTAAATCCTCGATTCAATTTTGAGTTCATAAGACAAAACTCTCGGATTGACTAATTGACACGAACCAAACAAAACTTATAAAATACATGGAGATTTATTATCCCCAATTATTATTTGGTTTAGTTTTTTACATATATATATTTTTTATTACTTAATTAATTTTAGTAAAATGTTTTATTTTTTCTTTAAATATAAAAAAATGCTTCAATATTTCCTATTAAATCATTCATCTCAATTTTATTCAAATCTATTTCAACTAATTTTTTTATCCATTTTATGTGCGGTTAACTTATAAATATCACAATTTTTTTTAATAATTTAGGGCCCACCAAGTTAAAATATTTTTTATTTTTGTTATATATAGTTTTTCCCATTAATTATTTTTATTATTTTTTTAATTTCTTTACTTTTAGAGTAATAAATTATTAAAAAGTATCTTCCCTCTTTAGTTTTATATTGATCCGGTTACAATGAATTTGTTTTTTAACGATGATAAATTAATTTATATTTAATTGTGAACCTTTATTACTTTTTATCTAAAATTATACAATTTAAATTGTATAGAATAATTATGAAAGATGAATAAATAAACTTTTTTTAAAAAAATAAAAAAAAGAACCAAACAACCCAACCCCAACACAATTTGGGTTGGGTAAAAAAAAAACACTCTCAACCCAACTCCAATTATGTAAACCCCTGCCAGAACCTCTCCCGTCCATGTGAGTGTATTTAGAGTGGTTCCGAGGGCACCATCCACTGTGCGCCAATGTCGAAGGCTTAGTGGCATTTCCTTCGGTTACTGCATCATCCAATTGCTGAGTGAATCCTATTGTAGGGCGAGTAAAGGCTTCTGAGGTGCGTATTATGTGACTTAAGACTGTTACTTAGTGGCATTTCCTTCCGTTACTGCATTTGGCCTATCCTCATGCAGCGCGGGGTAGAGATACAGAGGTATGACGTTTAGACAGATAATAAGCTCCACCCTTACTCCTTAAGCTGGTAGTGATTATAACCCTCTGATGGGATGGTTTTCGTAGTTGTTAACATAAACATCAGAGGACCCACCTGGCACTTACAAACCATCCCTTGCAATGGGTTTGATTCAGTCATCAATGGCAAGAATTTGGAGGTCATTAGCAGCCTCCTCCCTAACTAATCTCCCAAAATCTCTCCCATCCACTGCTCCATCTTCTTTTTAACCCCCATTCATCCCCTCCGTTTTCCTCACACTGCAATTGCTTCCTTCTTCCTCCTCCCCACACTACCACACACCCCTTCCACTTTTCCACATCCAGAGGAAGCAGGTTTCCCCCCGCCTCCTTCCTCTACCGCCATGGCCTTCCTTCACTCTCCCGCTCTTCTTCTTCTACTTTTCCTATCTCTTCCTTTCTCAGTTCAATCTCAGCTTTCTCTCCATTATTACCAGAAGACTTGCCCCGATTTTGCACAGATCGTTCATGACACTGTTGCTCGCAAGCATGCTACTAGCCCTGTCACCGCCGCTGCATCTATGCGCCTTTTGTTCAGCGATTGTTTGGTTGGAGGCTGCGATGGCTCTGTTCTTGTTTCATCCAATGTCTTCAACCACGCCGAGCGCGATGCTGAAGTCAACCGCGATCTTCCTGGTGACGCCTTTGACGTCGTCACTCGAGCCAAGATCACCTTAGAGCTCTCCTGCCCTGGGATTGTCTCTTGCTCCGACGTGTTAGCGCAAGCGACTAGAGATCTCATCGCGGCCGCAGGCGGACCGTCCTACAAAGTTGAATTAGGGCGAGAAGATAGCCTCGTCTCCAAAGTTTCAGACGTGGAAGGTAACATTCCGAAACCGAATCAATCAATCGACGAGTTGATCAAGCTATACACAGCGAAAGGCTTCACGATTCAAGAAATGGTAGCGCTATATGGCGGACGCACGATCGGATTCTCAAATTGCAAGGAATTCAGCGACCGGCTGTTCAATTTCAGCAAAAACACACCAACAGATCCTGAGATTAATTCGAAATACGCTGAGGCGTTGAAGAAGTCCTGCGCCGATTACGAGAAGAATCCAGCGACTTCGGCGTACAGCGACCCTGTAACACCAGGGAAGTTCGACAACGCATACTACCAGAATCTGCTGAGAGGAATGGGACTGTTGGCGTCCGATCACGCGCTGGTGAAGGATCCAAGGACAAAGAAATTCGTGGAGATGTATGCAGGAAACCAGGCATTATTCTTCAAGGATTTCGGACACGCGATGGAGAAGATGAGCGTTCGCGAGGTGAAAACTGGCGGGAAAGGAGAAGTGAGGACAAGATGCGATGCGTTCAATTCAATCAACCATTAAAAAGGGGATTTTATTCGTCTTTTTTTTCGTAAGATTGATTTGGAAAAGAACATTGTAGAGAGTTTATTGATGGAAGAGAGTGAGAGGAAGAGGAATATCTTTTTGTAATTGTGGTTATTTCATGTTTTAATCAACTCAATTTTCTTAGTTTTTTTTAAATTTTTTTTAAAATTTTTTTATACGAACACTAACACTCCCCTAGTAGACATAAATGGTATAGAGTGGTGTGCCGGAGCTATTAGCGGTAGACTTAAGTTGTTACAAATGGTATAGAGTCCATTAGGGTGTGCCAAAGCTACTAAAGGTAGACTTTAATTGTTACAAATGGTATAGAGTCGACACTGGAGGGTCTACCAGAGCTACTAGCGATAGGCTTAAGTTGTTACAAATGGTAATAGAGTCGACACTAAAGGGTGTGCCAGAGCGGCTTGAGTTGTTACAAATGATATAAAGTTGACACTAGAGAGTGTGCAAGCAGTAGCTACTAGGTGTAGATGCACAGTAGCTACTAGGTGTAGATGCACAGTAGCTACTAGGTGTAGATGCACAATAGCTACTAGGTGTAGATGCACAATAGCTATTAGGTGTAGATGCACAATAGCTACTAGGTGTAGATTTGAGTTGTTACAAATGGTATAAAGTCGACACTAGGCAGTGTGCCGAACTACTAGCGGTGGGCTTGAATTGTTACAAATGTGAACTTGAATTGTTACAAATGGTAAGGATGTACATCTAACTTGACAACCCGCACCAACCCAACCCAAATTCAAACTACACCCTCCTTAGGAACTTGACAACCTGCACCAGCCCAACCCAAATTCACACTACACCCTCCTTAGGAACCTGACAACCCGCACCAGCCCAACCCAAATTCACACTACACCCTCCTTAGGAACCTGACAACCCGCACCAACCCAACCCAAATTCACACCACACCCTCCTTAGGAAGACACTTTTAGAACATGTTTGTTAGGAAGAAGTTTCCACGCCCTATTTTCTAAATACTCATAGAGAATATCAATTTGAGCCTAACTTATATATCTCCGCCACTAAATAAATATTGAAATACAGGGAAAATTTGAGCAAAATATAAAGGGAAAATTTGAGCAAAATATAAGAACAAGCAGAATTTAAGTCCCAATATGCAGACATCGATATTTGTTTAACTTGAGAAATACAGGGAAAATCTCACGAATTACTGTGTGCTTCACAGACTTCAAGCTCCACAAAGGGAATGCAAAAACAGTTTAATACAACGTCTATCAAACTTCAGTCAACCACAGCTTATTGTACATCTTCCCAATTAATCATAACAAACAATAACTTATGATGATATTGTACAATTATTCAGAACTCATGCAGCTTCTATAAGCTTTACAGTTATGCTGCAAACATGGTATGAAATCACAAGCACGACGGCGCGTCGAAGTTAGGGAATACTATGAAAGCAACCGACAACGGGGTCATATGGACCGGAGTATTGACGTCCCGGAGGACGGGGTTCAGACTTGGGAGCTCTCCATCCGCAGTGAGCTCCAATGGCGATCCATTTAGAAGCATGGTTTGGGTTTGGAGGTAGCCATCCTTTGGAGTCAGGTGGTATTCTTGTCTTGACACTGTTGCATCAGAGACTTTGTTGCCAACCCATGCAACACTCTTCTTCATGCCTTTCAGGAAGGAATTCTCTCTCATTACCCCATTTTCTTGGACATTCAGAAACATGTTTTTGCTGTTTTGGACATGGATTGAGAAATGTGTCTGGTTGCTCAAATTGATCAGCAGAACACTCACACCAGTCTGAGAACAATCAAAGTTGGAACATATTTGATTTAGGCTACTTCTCGAAAGCTAAGATTGAGCTCAAGCCCACTGCTAGCACATTGTCCGCTTTGGCCCGTTACATATCACCGTCAGCCTCACAATTTTTAAAACTCATTTGTTAGGGAGAGGTTTCCACACCCTTATAAGAAATACTTCCCTCCCCTCTCTCCAACCGATGTGGGATCTCACAATCTACCCACCTCGGGGACCTAGCGTCCTTGCTGGCACACAGCCCGGTGTCGGGCTCTGATACCATCTGTAACAGTCCAAGCCCACCACTAGCAGATATTGTCCGCTTTGCCCCGTTACATATCATCGTCAGCCTCACGGTTTTTAAAACGCGTCCGTTAGGGAGAGGTTTCCACACCCTTATAAGGAATGCTTCGTTCCCCTCTCCTATCGATGTGGGATCTCACAAAGATCATTACCCTTAAGGAATGTTTCGTCCCCCTCTCCAACCGATGTGGGATCTCACAAAGATCATTATCAAACAACATTGTAAACTTTTCTAATTGAATGAAAAGAGCACTTACACTTCCTCTCGAACAATGAGCGTATGCGCGTAAGTACGACGAAGCATCACTACCAATGGGAAGAACAGTTTTCCCCATAAGCCGATGCCACAGAAGTGCACTGTTTCAAAAATCAAACGGATGTAAAAATCAGATACACAAAGGACTTCAAAGATATCTAAAAGAGTTAATATTGCTAAATTGTAAGAGTTGCCTGTAAAAATCTGGATTTGGCACAAGTGTGGATGTGTTGAGCAGACCATAGTGACCTCCAACTAATGTTTGCCTACAATACACTTTGGTATTGTACTTGGATGCCAATCCCAGCTGATCTAAGTACCTAGAGTATACACGTAACATACAAACGATCACTTTACGATTTACTCGATCGAAACAAGCATTACAAGACATGACTACATGTTAATGGCAATGAAGATTACCAAAAGCTATTAATGAATGTGTTGGATACATGACGACCGCCGCTGTTATAGGCCCCGCCAGACTCCCCGACCCACGCCGACGCCCATGGACCATGAACTTGGATGGTTTGGTCTAGCCTGTTGAAGGTTTCTGATACCCTGCTCAAGTAATGTGGATCCAATATATTGTTTGCCAGATGGGGATCAATGCCTGCAATGAGAAGGCCAGCAATGAAGAAGAGAACAGACAAGATTGATCCATTTGTTTTTGGATACAACATTAACTTACCAGCCCCAAGATTGTATATGTGATGTGTGATGACATTCACAACATTGGATCCTGAAACCTGAAGAAGCTTAGCATACCACTCTGGCTCAAAGAATCCTCCTGGTGCTAGAAGGGAAGGTTTCGAGTTCGAATTCTTGTATAAATCATTGATGATGTCTCTTAGCTTGATCACATCTTTTGCATACAGTTCGACGTCGACACTCGCACCGACGCCATGTCCACTCAATTCATTACCTGCAGTTTTAAGGATATGAAGTTGAGCTGAGGCCACAGACCAAATGATCATAAGAACTGGTAACTTTTAGAGTCTTTTACCAAATTCCCATGAATCTATTGCATATCCCTTTGAGATGGTGTAATTTATAAAATCCCAAGCATTGGTAGAGTCCCACTCTCCTCCCCATTTATCTCTTTGCGTCCGGTGCCTTCCACGGAGTGCATTCAAGCCAAAGGTCACTATGGCCCTGAAAATGTAGGATTTTATCCATGATAAGACTTGTGTAGGGATGCTCCAATCTAATATTTCCCTTTTAACATGCATAATACTTGACAAAGATTCAGAACGTACAGGAATTAGAGATCTATAGGAGTTGTTAAATCAAAAAGCTTAAACGGATGGGTAATGCAAATTTAATCTTACTCGGACATTGGAACAATAGAGAGAAGATTAGCACGGTCCCTGTGCAAGGATGACACACACAAATTGAGAAATGGTATCAGAGCTAGACATCAAGCGATGTGCTAGCGAGGAGGTTGAGCCCCGAAGGGGGTGGACATGAGGCGGTGTGCCAGCAAGGATGCTAGGCCCCAAAGGGGAGTAGATTAGGGGGTCCCACATTGATTGGAGAAGGGAACGAATGTCAGCGAAGACGTTAGGCCCTAAAGGGGGTGGATTGTGAGGTCTCATATCGATTGGGGAGGAGAACGAAACATTCTTTATAAGGACGTGGAAACCTCTCCCTAGTAGACACGTTTTAAAAACCTTGAAGGGAACACGAAAGGGAAAGCCCAGAGAAGACAATGTCTACTAGTGGTGAGTTTGAGCTATTACAACAACACTTCTAGCACTCCTTTCACTTGTGGGCTCGAAAATTTGTAGAAGATCCACAAAGTGGATATCGATATTAATTGGGAAGGAAATGACTCGATACCATGTTCAACCATCGTTCAACCTAAAAACTTAAAGTTGATGGGTTACGACTAAGGAGTTGCAAAGAAAGTAAAGACATTAATGTTTTACCCTGTGGTCTTGAATAATTGGTTTAGATCATCCCATCTACTCATGTGCAAACACCCCTTGGAATAACCAAACAGCCCCCATTTTATCTTTTGAAATGGATGGCAAGGCGCCTTCAAACTTCCAACGTCGTACACCACTTGGTCTTGTAGCGAACCACCAACTCTTATCCTCAAATGCTCAAAAGCTTCCAAGTGTCAACCACGCAACAACAATGTAAGTATTGCAGTTTAAAGAAGATTCTATACACAGGATCATTCTAAAAATACCTTGTATTGCCTTGGTTAGAAGAGGATGAGACAAGTTCTGAAAAAGGGAACAAATAGAGCTTGAATCAATCACAAAGAACAAGCGACTAAAACATTGAGGGTATGGATCATCTAATTCTCACCAAATTTACTGCAGAAGAATACCCCCATGGACAACGATTGTAATTACACTTATCATGAGGCCACCAATCAATGGTGGCACATATGTAGTTGTCATCGGTTTCAGCAACTACTGAAGCTCCATCAATTATGATACTAGCATGTGTCGGTCTCTGAGCCAAGATAGCAGGTAGAGAAGCTAAAAGAAGCAACAAGGAGATGCTGAAGCCCATTGGTCAGTGAAATAAGCAGCCTCAGACACCAATTTGCACGAATTCACACAGTTTACACGCCCTACATCATAAGAACACTGACATGATTTTCTTGACGGATATGTTTCTTATAACATATGTGAATGGAAGGACAAGATCTGTTGTTTAGTGTCTCCAGCTGACAATTTAAAACATTGTTAAGAACTAACAGTAGCCTAAGAAGAACAGGTTTTAAAGAAGATTGTAAAGAGAAAAAGAAGATAGAACTAACAGTAATTTGTAGTTGTAATAGAATTCTTGGGTTCTATGTAGATTTCTTGCTTGTTTCTTGGGAAAAATATGAAGAACAGGAAATAAAAGCATCCAAACTAAAAGTACACCTAAGAACCGAATCATTATAGCACTGAGATAATCAAATTCGAGGCAACCCAGATGCTACTCAAGCAAATCAGATCAACCCAGTGAAGAACAAGCATCGATTTGCATAAGTTTACCTTGAAAAGATGCAACTCAGCTGAGCTTTCGAAGCATCTGCGATGCTAGCACGTTTTAGCGAAACCCCTTGCTGTTTCCAGCACCTCCTGCGAGTCTTTGAATATCAACGAATTACAGTGAACAAGTACAGTGATAGCTCTGGCGGGCGAACTGGATCTTTCACATATTTGTCCTTTTCACTTAAAATCTTCCATCCAAACACCGACTGATGCGCAATTTAATCGTGGGTTGGGTGACGAAAACAGTTCTAATCAACCAAATAGTCGGCACCCAGTTAAAAAAATCCGATGGGTTGAAATGAAACGACGGCTGGAGAGAAAAGGAGGGCTGTTTAAGATTTAAATGATGGATTAGGACTAATTGAAAAGCTTATGGGTTGCTTTAAGGGTTAATTAAGATGGATGCTTTAACCCATATACTTTCTTCCACTTTTTCAAAAGGATGCTGTGAAATATGCTCTGTTCATCCAATAACATAATTACTCCACCTTTTTGTATATTTAATTGTTCAAAAGTTTTGATTTTGATTGAGGAAGTAAAGATTTTTCACGCCAATAGAATGTTTTTACTAATTAAATACAATTTGCTGACAAGCATGGCTTCTGTTTTTTAATCAATTACGTTCATAACTTTTTGGGGAAAGAAAAAAAAAAAATATTAACTAAAAGGGTCGAATTAAAATATAATTTATTGTGGGGTTTGATGGAATTTCATACTTATCATTATAATCATTTAAAGGTGTAATAATAATTAATAAATAGCTGGTTGGTAATATAAGATAATTTTTTAGTGTCAAGAATCAATCGCTATCGTACTCTTAAATCTCTATATAATCATCGTATCAGTATAATTAGGTTTAGATTATGACTCTGATACCGCTTGTAAGGCCTCGTGTGTATCAATAGTTTTTACGTTTCTTAATCAATATGAGATTTTTGTTGCATTTTTATATCTACGGAGAGGAATCTGTTCCGGTTCCCTATCTTATTATTGGTTCAAACCGTAATTTTCATCCCAAAACTATTAATAACAAAATTATAAAATTAAATATATATATTAAATATTAATCAAAATTAATCTTTCACTTTCTTCAACGTCCCCAAGTCAACCTGTCGCTTATTTTCTCTAAAAATAAAGATTTTATTGGAAAAAAAAAAACCAAATTAAAAAAAAAAAAACATAAAAATGAGATATTTATTGTTGTATTGCGTTAGCTAATGGCGATGAACAGAGGTTCGAGCACGACGAAGCACTGCTACACTATATTACGAGTATGAACGAACAAGAACATGATTGTCTCGTCCCTTACAGCCATATTCAAACACCGATCCGTTTCTGATGGTGAAAATTCGTTGTCCTCTTTAGCATTTTGAAGGATTTTTGATTGAATTACACAGTTCCATGTCTGAAAAAAGGGACCCCTCTGTTGAAAAAAATGAAAAGTTGTTTGATCATTCTCCATTTCTTCAATTTTTCTTCGTTTTCTCTCTGATATAATATTAAATTTCCTCCTACTCGTGCCTCCTCCCTTATTTGTGTACTGCACGCTTTATATTGCATAAAATAAAGCCCTAGAAAAACCTTAGCCACCTGCCACTGCCATTGGAGTTTTTCAATTGCGAGTATTGTAGTTTTTTATTCATTGCATTGTTCCTCAGGCTAACTGGAATTCTGAATATTTAGATTTCTGTATGCACCTGAATAATCCGGCCCAATTTTTACTATATTGAGGTGCAGTTTTGTTTGTCTTTCCACGCGGTCGTTCATGGATGTGATCGATTCAACCAATTTCAATTTTGTAATGATTTGTGATGCCGTGGAATTAGGAGGGTTAGCTTTGGTTCTACGACTTGGAGGAATTGGGTGTTACAGCAAGAATTTGATTTATTTTTTCTTTTAGTTTTGCATTTTTGAAAAATGAAATCTGAGTTCTGATCAATTGGAGATGGAGAACAGCGGTGGAGGTGACGATCAGGGATCAGGATGGTTCGAAGTGAAAAAGGTGACAACTCCATTATCGGCTAAGTTCTTCTTCTTCTTCTTCCTCCTTTTATGATGATTAGAGAGTGGGTTTAGGGAAGATGAATGTTTCTTATTGTTTATCGTTGATTTCGCTGGGAATTAATGGATGAACCATACATGACATGCGAGAAGGTCCCCGAAGCCCACCGATTTCTCATTTTTCTCACGCGGAGATATATAAGAGTTTCTTTTCTACAGAGTTGTGGTTTGTTTCAATAATTAGTCAAAGAATTTGGGGACATCAAACTTGGTTTCTTTGAAATGGATTATTTAATTGCATCTGAAGATTATGTTTTGTTATTAGATGAAAACTTGAGCATCAGAGTTATTTGTTTGTAATGTAGGTACTCTAGAAATTTTACCGGCATAGGAGTCCAAGTAGACTTGGATATCTGTTGGGCTGTTCTTTCCTTCTCGAGGTGCTGCTAATGTCATGCGAAGTAGTTTTTTATTCACTTTTGAGTTACATGCACTATATAATTTAACATCCAACTTTTTGCTCCTTCTCATTGAACATCAATATTATCCATTTCGTTGGCTTTGTTAGCCTCCTCCACCATGGGTGCTGGGTTCATGTTTGTTACCTTCCTGGTTATGCTCTAATTATATCGTATTTTTTGTGGTGGCGAAGCTAACCTTTGTATAAATATGCTATTTTGTTGCCCAGAAACATAGGAGTAGTTCTAAGTTTTCCCTACAGAGCTGGGTTGGAGGATTTTCGGGAAAAAATTCATCTAATTCTTCGGGCAGTCCACATCTGGTGAATAAAAATGCCCGAAATGATAGGTCAAAGTCTCATCCTCCAACATCAGGAGGAAGCTATGCTGTTCATACCCAAATTAATACTGAGAAATATATTTCTACATCAACTGGGGACGATGGCGGTCCACACTTGTCTGATACGGTCAGACAAGACATTGAAGTCCCCAAGTCATCCGTTTTGCATGTTATAGATTCTCATGGTGGAAGTGGAGAATATGGGAATGTCTCCCACAAAGATATCCCTGGAGTGGCTCAGAAAATCAAATGGGGTGATCTTGAGGATGGTAGTTTGGTATTGAATAACAGTGCTAATGGAGTTGAAATAAAGTTTGGTAATATTGGAGAGGTTGATCTAGGCGTCTCTGAAAAGAATGAGGGTAAGCATGACTTGGCTTCACACATCTCTTCCCCTGATACACAAGTGATCAAATTGGGTGCATTATCAGTCAGAGAAGAGGAGGCCTCTCATCAGGCTCTTTTATCAACTGATGAGGTCAAATTTTGCCAAGTTAGCCACCAAGATTTCAATAGAGAATTTAGAGAAGATCTGGAATTATTGAGTAATAGTGAAGCAACAGTCTGTCCAAGTACCGACGACTCAAATTGCAAGGATATAGGCACTGAACACAACAAACTTATAAAAGATTACAGTTCAAGTTTTAACTCTCCCTCTAGTGAGGAAGCTGGAACTGAGCCAAAAGTCCAGAAGGCTGTTGAGTTACCTGAGCCTGAGGTAGAAAATCCAGAGCTCCATGAAGCAGCTGGTAAGAGTGAGTTGTCTAGTTCGCCATTGATTGTTCAGGAGGCTGAATTACTCTCAACTGAAACTAAAGAACCTGAAAATTCAGGGGGTTCCTCTGGTCCGGTTGAAGATGCTCAAATTGAACAAGGGAGTGGAACTCATAATGTGCAAGTTGTGAGTGTGCCCAGTGAAGGTGAGACAGGTGAGAGTAAAGAAAGGTTTAGGCAGCGGCTCTGGTGTTTCCTTTTTGAGAATCTTAATCGAGCTGTAGATGAACTCTATCTCCTTTGTGAACTGGAATGTGACTTGGAACAGATGAAAGAAGCTATTCTTGTTCTTAAAGAGGCTACATCTGATTTTAAAGATCTAAATGCTAGGGTGGAGGAGTTTGAAGAGGTGAAGAGGTTGTCTTCTCAGTCTGTTGATGGAATGCCAATCACTATGAGGAGTGACCATTGTAGGCCACATGCTCTCTCTTGGGAGGTGAGCTCGAGTTTGACTGTTCTTTTGTCAAGCGATTTTCAGATTCTCTGATGTGGCTATATCTTCTTTTTTTGCAAATATAAGTACATATATTTTTTTTAGCACTTGTGCAACATGAGTATATCATATATTAACTCCTATACTTCTTGTTATTAGTTTCCTGTTGTGAATTGTTTGCTTGTATTGCTACTTTTTTTGTTAAGAACTTGAAACCCAATTATGCAATAAAAAATGCAGGTCCGGAGAATGACAAATTCTCCTCATAAAGCAGAGATTTTATCATCATCGCTTGAGGCATTTAAGAAAATTCGGCAAGAGAGAGCCAACATGCTTGAAGCAAGCAAAAATGTCTCTGGGACTGAGTGTCCACAGTTTATGGATCAGATGAAGAAAACATCTACAGTAAATAATATACTGTCTCATGCTGCAGATTCTGCATTAAAGACAACAGAAAGTAAAGGTGCAGATCACACTCCAGGGAATCTTAGTGGAAAAGAAAAGAATATTGAGTCAATCGGTACTGAGAAGGTTAATGTTGTGCAAAATGGACGTTCACGCCCACATAGTTCCTTGTCTTCTTCTATAAATACGTCCAAGCCACCTCTTGCTGTAAAATTTAAGCGAGAACAAGTAGAATCTGATGTAGAAAAGCTACTTCCTAAAAGAGAACGAGCACTAGCAGAAGGTATGTGTGAGAAAAATCAGAAAGCTACAGATAATTCGAAAAGACAAGCAACTGTTCCTGAAAAAGACAAGGAAAAGGAGAAGAGGAATATGGCTGCTCGGAAATCCATGGATGCATGGAAAGAAAAGAGGAATTGGGAAGATATACTTTCATCATCTGTTCGTATTAGTTCTCGCGTTTCACATTTACCAGGCATGGCCAGGAAAAGTGCTGAGCGTGTACGTGTGCTGCACGATAAGCTAATGTCCCCTGACAAGAAGAAGAAAACTTCTTTAGATGTCAAAAGAGAGGCAGAAGAAAAGCATGCTCGTGCAATGAAAATTAGAAGTGATCTAGAGAATGAAAGGGTTCAGAAACTACAGCGTACTTCAGAGAAATTAATTCGTGTAAATGAATGGCAGGCTGTACGCACTATGAAATTACGGGAAGGAATGTATGCTCGTCACCAGCGCAGTGAATCTCGGCATGAAGCTTTCCTAGCTCAAGTTGTGAAGAGAGCTGGTGATGAAAGTAGTAAGGTCAATGAGGTTCGTTTCATCACCTCCTTAAATGAAGAAAATAAAAAGATTATATTGCGGCAGAAGCTTCATGGTTCTGAATTAAGGAGAGCTGAAAAGCTTCAAGTAATGAAAATTAAACAAAAGGAAGATATGGCTAGAGAAGAAGCAGTGTTAGAACGAAAGAAATTGATTGAAGCTGAAAAATTGCAGCGTCTTGCTGAAACACAGAGGAAAAAAGAAGAGGCTCATGTTCGAAGGGAAGAAGAACGAAAAGCATCAAGCGCGGCAAGGGAGGCGAGGGCCATGGAACAGCTTCGAAGGAAGGTTGAAAGAGCAAGAGCCCAGCAAGAAGAAGCTGAACTTATGGCCCAGAAATTGGCTGAGCGACTTAGTGAAAGTGAACAACGGCGGAAGTTTTATTTGGAGCAAATACGAGAGAGGGCTTCTATGGATTTTAGGGACCAATCTTCACCCTTGCTGCGACGAATTGTGCATAAGGATGGTCAGAGTAGATCGACACCGAACAATAATGGTGATGAGCAGGCACCAAGTAGCTCTGACTTGGATTCTGGTCTTGCAATGGGTAAGACGACGATGCAACAACACATGAAACGAAAGATCAAAAGAATCCGACAGAGGCTTATGGCTCTGAAGTATGAATTTATTGAGCCCGTTACTGGTGCTGAGAATATTGGCATTGGATATAGAACATCCATAGGAACTGCAAGGGCAAAAATAGGTAGGTGGCTTCAAGAACTTCAAAAACTTCGCCAAGCAAGGAAAGAAGGGGCTGCAAGTTTAGGGCTGATAATTGCTGAAATGATCAAGGTACTACTAAACACCAATGTTTGTTTATTTTTAAGTGAGGGGGTGGAGTTTTTTATAGTGAAATTTATTACAATTTTATTAAACAGACAACAGTATGAATTCCCCATTCCTCCAGTTTGTCCATTATCTACTTGTTTATAGGGTTTATTACCTTCTAGAGAAGAGAATTTTATGAGATTTCCTTGCTTATAAGTTAGCATAGATCAGTTGGAAGCTGGATATCGATTTAAAGTAATTTGAATTGGAACTATGAGATGTGGTATTTGCAACTTTAGCTTGTTGTATGCAAATTACAGCTTGCAACTTTCATCTACATAACTCGTATTCGTCTGTTTTATGCAAATTACAGCTTGCAAATTTTATCTTTGCATAACTCATATTCATCTCTTTGAGGATCATCACGCAGAATTGTTTCATCGCACATCTCTGTACTAAAGATAGCATAATGTGCTTTTTTCCAAAAGAAAAATGAATTCTTGTCTATTTGATTTGTATGCATTTATGTTATGTGTTGTTGCATTTGACAATTTTTGTTTTATAGTATTTGGATGGAAGGGAACTCGAGCTGCAAGCTTCTCGCCAAGCTGGCTTACTTGATTTTATTGCTTCGGCTCTTCCTGCTTCTCACACATCTAAACCTGAAGCCTGTCAAGTGATGATACATCTATTGAAATTGCTAAGGGTAGTATTATCTGCATCTGCAAACAGAAGTTACTTTCTTGGGCAGAATCTCTTGCCACCAATCATCCCAATGCTATCAACAGCCCTTGAGAACTACATCAAGTTTGCAGCTTCTGTTAATGCCCCTGGTAATGTGCTTCCATCAAGCAAAACGTCTATTGAAAATTTTGAGTCAAGCTCCGAAGTACTGGATGGGTCCTTGTGGACTATCACAACAATAATCGGTCATGTAAGGCCTGAAGGACCGCAACTCCAAATGTGGGATAGTTTGTTGGAACTATTGGTTGCTTACCAGGTTATTCATCGGCTCCGAGACCTTTTTGCGCTTTATGATAGACCTCAGGTGGAAGGGTCCCCATTTCCTTCTTCCATTCTCTTAAGTATTCGTCTTTTGGTGGTTTTAACATCAAGACCTGGAACTGATAGTACCATTAATTTTATGTTACCCGCTAGTGAAAAATTGGCGGAAGATGGAAGTGAAATTGCTATTTCTCTCCAGTCTAAAGATTTTATTGGAACTGGTTTCACTGAAGATGATAGTCCGTCAGAATCTGGGTTAAATGGGGTTAAAGTTGTACAAAAACAAAAAATAGCAATAGATAAACTGGATGATGAATCGAGTGAGCAAAAGAAAAACGATGGGATGATACCCACTGATGGAGGTCAGAGGAAGCTGACTGACTGCTCGATCGAGGCAAATGGCGTTAATCTCCGGACCAATGTTCAGGGCGAACTACAAGATAGTGAAGTTATCTCAAAAACTTCTGTATCCCAAGGGGATCAGAAACAACCGATGGATCTTGTATCTGACCAATGGATAAAAAATATTACAAAATTGAAACCTCCAATTGCGTACTTACTGTCTGCTATATCTGATACTGGAATTGTTGGTCTCCTGTCCTTATTAACAGCTGTTTTGCTTCAAGCAAACAATAGGTTATCATCTGAACAGGTACGTTCACTTGTCAAATGCATTAATATCTCTGAGAAAATTTGAGTATGAAACAACTCGTAGTTTGGTGTTTAATATTACTGGATTCTGTCAGATATGTTTAAAATACATTTTTTAGATATAGCATAACCGAAGCACTTTAAGTTCAACTTTTCCTGATAGATTTTGAAGTTTGGCAGCCGTTTGTTTAGATTTTCAAGTTACACTTATCTAAGCATTGCCAAATACGGTAATTGATTCAGCAAGCTGAGCAAAAAATTTGGATGTCTTTACTATGTTTCAGGCCTCATATATCCTTCCATCTAATTTTGAAGATGTTGCTACTGGTGTGCTGAAGGTGTTGAACAATCTGGCGTTCTTGGATCTTAAATTTATTCAGCGAATGCTGGTAAGAGGCATTATTTCAAGTGGAACTTTGTCTATAACTAATTGGGATTGTTCAATGTTGATCCTTAGATATAAATTACTAAGTCTCATAAGAAGAGATACTAATACCAGATCATTAACTCCAAGCTAACCAGGAGTTACATCCTCATTTTCTTTCAGGCTAGGCCAGACCTGAAAATGGAGTTTTTCCATTTAATGAGTTTCCTTCTCTCGCATTGCTCAAGCAAGTGGACAACTCCTAGTGATCCGGTAATTCATGTGTGCTATTTTTACAAGTTAGTGTTAAGTATAGGCGCGTGCTTTTTCCATATGGTAGCATGCGAGACAACTACTAGCTGCAATTTTTTTTTTCATGGGCTGATCGATTATTTTCCTATAGTCTATAGATGTGAACATGATAACCCTAGTTGTGCATTACAATGATAGGATGTTAAGAGCCAAGTCCTTGGTGTTTCTCTGACTGACTTTGATTAACGAGTAAGAAGTTGGAATCAACACTTTTTACAGTCTTGGAATGCCAATAGTAAGTTTGAAGCAGCCAGAGATTCCTCCCAAAACAAAACCTATGACCTTGACCGAGATTAGACTTGACCACTCGTTGACCTGCACGCAGCATCCGGCAATAGATTGCCAGGGGCATCTAGAGCTGCATGCTAGTAATTCCTTTACTCAAAGCTTTAGGTTCCAATGAAAACTTCGAACTCCATTTAACAAGAGAGGCTTTGTGTAAAGGCAAATATTCTTCCCAACGGGCAGGATGTGATGTTATTCAAGAAATCCATTTGGAGTCCAATCCCTTTTTCATCTAGTCTTACAATCACCCAAAACGGTACAAACGAACTCAAAAATAGAGTTACAAACAGTTCAGGAAAATCAGCCGATTTATTTTACCATGTTAAATTGTTACGAACAAAACCTACCGAGCATGTAAGTAAATTAATCTCTCTTTATGGCTTCAATCAGCTCATTGATTGACAATGCTGAAACTTAATTGAAAATGGGATGTGTGTAAATAGGGTCTATGTAGTTATCTATGTAGTTAATACTTTCTTTTTGCACCATTATGCATTATTGTTTAGTTCTAAGCTTTCAAACCTGCTTGTTCATCCTCAGATTGGTCTTCTGCTTCTCGAGTCTTTGTCCATTCTTGGGCATTTTGCCTTGTTCCATCCTGAGAATCAAGAAGTTCTTCGCTGGGGAAAGAGCCCTACCATACTTCACAAGGTTAGTATACTACCATACCGATCCCATCCCATCCCTAAGTTTCATATTTTGATGAGATTTGACGAATGAGATTTCTGTGCTTAGGTTTGCGACCTGCCGTTTGTGTTCTTCAGTGACCCTGAATTGATGCCAGTCTTGGCCAGTACCCTGGTTGCTGCTTGCTATGGGTGTGAGCAGAACAAGTCCGTTGTTCAGCAAGAACTAAGTATGGACATGCTGGTCTCATTACTGAGATCCTGCAAAAATAATCTGCCAGTACCAGCTGTTCAATCCACTTCAGCACAAGAGAACGATGATTCTAATGAATTTAACCCAAATGGTCCTGAAACTAGAAAATCGCTAACGGACGGTACCATTAGAGGCAGCCGCAATGTCTGCAGAACCACAAGGACTTCTTTAGGAAGACCTGGAGGAGCTTCCACTGGAAATAGCAATAGGAGTAACAGAACAAGAAACCTAAGAGACAACAGATCAGCTAAAGCATCTGATGAAATAGTTTCGAAGCACAATCAACCAACATTAGAAGTTGCATCTGTGCTGTTGCATTATAGATTCCCTGGCAGTTTCATTGATAGAGCCGAGCAGTTCTTTTCGGCCGATACTCCCACTGCGTTTGATGAATAAAATGAGAAGCATGATGCGGGATTTTCCGGGTTTGTGATGAGTCTTAACCAATATTCTAAAAACATTTTTGAAAACTATCTTTACAGAATTATTTTTTTAAAACGAAGATTAAAAAGAATGTTTATTCAGCCCCATCTTATTATCTATTGATGTCTAATGTAAGATTTGATTTCGTATTTGTTTCAGCCGAGCTTTCTGGTCATGATGTCATTGGAATCAAGAAACAACTAACTGGTTGCAAGAACTTTCAAGACAGTTAACCATACCAACAAATTCAAAGGTTAGGGTCATCATCAGCACAATGAAACAAGTTTCTCAGCTCTACTACACAGCATGAAAGGAAAAAAAAAATGTTTGTATTCTTTCATTTAATCTATCAAGATCACCATATGTTATTATCAGAATTAGTGTTTGTATGTATGAATAATTAATGATTCTGATAGCAGTTCCATTCGATGGGCCACGAGGAATAGAAGATAACAATCCGTTCATTCTGTCGTGAAATTATTGATTTTTCATGCCAAGCAAACAACATGAAATATTTGTCAACAATTTAGATTCTTTGGTCTCCATTTCACTTTGTAACAGGTGTTAGTGAGGACGGGATTGAGCAACAAATTGGTGTATGTGGTTACAGCAGCCAGCACAGATTTTCCTGCCAGAAGTCCAACCATGGAAGACAAGAATTGCAGCTGGGATTAAGCAGCCATTCTGTCTGCAAAATACTCACAAAATCCAGCCATGGAAGACAAGAATACAAGATCCTGCTTGAAGAATATGAACCATAAGATCTTGTCCTCTAAGCTCCTGTGGACTCTCCAGGGCACTCAGTATTATTGTCTAAGAAGTCGTCTCTGGAGTAAGCCCTTCAGGGAACCTTCACTAAGGTTAGTTGATCGTCATCTGCATTCTCTTGCATTCTCTTACGCGCCATGTACTTGATTCTGTACTTTGCAATATCCCTATAATCTAATCAGGCAAGTTTGTCTGAACTAAGTCTTAAAGTTTGAGATATTAGATTTTGTAATTTGAATTTGCTACACATGTATGTGTGCTATGTTGATGTAGAGTAGAACCACACAACACCTATTGGACTAGCACCTTTCTGTCGTATTACTAATGTCGTTACCATAAGGTGCCTAACTGATGTCCAATCGAACCTCTTTTAGTCTCCTGCTCTATTGGGTTTTCTCGAACATGTTTTACGAGGTCAAGATTAATTACTTGAACTTTCTCGTTTAGATCCAGCTTCCTCTTTTCCAGGCAAGATTGCAAGTTAAATACATGGGCTTTCCTCTTTTCTTTTATGTTCTTATTTTCTATTTGGAACAGTATGTTCGGTGGCTTGGGTTTGATTCTAAAGATTCTAACTTTTGGCTTTTTAGTCTTAACGTAGTCGTGTTATGGCTCGTATAATGTAGTGGCTACCGAGCACATGGACTCATTTAAACAAGCTCGGTCCCATAGAGTTAAGGATAACCAATAAACGAACGAAACTGAGAATTGAAGCACCAAAAATGATAGATTCCCATTAGCCAAATAACTTAAAATCTTGAAGGCGATGAAGGAAGTGAAGGCAATTCTGAGCCACCAAAAGAATGGAACAGTCTATTCCAAGCTCGGCCGTCTTTAGGCACTTCCAGCATTATTTCAATGCCTTTGTTTGCTCAGACAGTGAAACTATCCCTTCAAATGAAACAAAGGCTGTCCCACATGCTCTATTCCCATCCAACATCAACTTTTTTCCCACCAAAATTTATGTGCTTAAAAACATGTTCCAAATCCCATTTGTATGTAAGGGTATGTTATTTATCGAAAGATATAACTCTACGTGAAGCAATGTGGCTACTTGAATGTTCGAGTTCTCTACTCCTATCATCTCTATAAAGATTGCTCACATGAATTGTTTGCATTCTAAGTTAGTAACCCATTCAATCTTTAGATACAATCGTTCGTTACAAAAATTATCTTAGTTAAGGCAACACTACCAAGTAAAGCACGTTTGCATTTTTTTTTAGTTTAACAGATTCTAATTTTTTAGTCAATGATGTATATCTTATTCAATTAAGTTATACAGTGATATAATGTAAATAAATTCATTTAGTGATATAATGTAAATAAATTCATTTAGTTAAGGTTATTCATTTTCATATTCAATGTCAAACTTTGTTATTTAAAAAAAAAAATCGTTTATGACACTTGAACTTAGCAAATTATATCTATTAAAACGATCAACCAAACATTTGCAAAACTGAGCAAGCTGTATGGTACAATGAACAATGAACAGGCAACAATTTGTGGCCTTAGAAGTGTGTTCCTCGTAATGAATGTTTTTTGTTTTGTCTCCATCAATTTGTTGGTCGGTAGATGAAATTACCAAAATTAAAGCTTGAAAAAAAAAAAAAAAAATAAGTATAACATTTTACTGTTATACTTCTATAATTTTACCGTAACAAAATATTTTAATATCAAATAACAATACAATAATAATACAAAAAAATCTCAATAAACAATATATCTCAACGGGTTTAAACGTTATATTCTTAGCTTAAAGGTCATCAAATTCACATATTCATAGATTAAATAAATAAAAAAAAGGATGACGTTCTCCATTTGATTTTGTTACTATATCATTAGATAATATTGGCGTTTTGATTTTGCGTCTCTCAATTGGGCTTCATTTAGTCAACTAAAAGACACCGACGACATGGACCAAATATTATAGTATAAACACATCTTTAGAGTAAATTCTAGATTAAGATAAATCATGTCATTTATTTGAGACAATTAAAATGGTCCCTTTTAGGAGTTGAAACTGGAAATATACTTGACTTAGTTATTTATTTCATGTGTACGTGAAAATAGAAATGAGATAGTTAGTTGTGCCGACTTGAATATTTATGATAATATACAACCAAAAAGTCCAGTGAACGATCAATTTTTATATCGTGTTTATTAGAGGAGTTAGGAGCTAGAAGATCGAACCTCCATTAAAGCTGAAATAAGTAACATCTTTCATTTGAGTTATACTCATAACGACACGTCTCCTATTTTGACTATTTGAGTTCTCGTAGGGTTTTCTAGGGTAGTAGGTTATTGATAGAAATATTATATTACATTTATGCTTATCAAATATTATATATCATGATATTTTATATTTCTTTTAAAATAAATGATATTCAAAAATAAAATTATTCATCAAATAACGAAGGAAAATTTCACCGAAGAATTCGATTCTCGTTTCAATCACCATGAAAATAAATGAAAAAAAAATCTCGATAACAAAAATTGAAATAAGTGATAGGAACGTAGACATAAAAGACTTTCTCGTCTCGACCATCAGACATCTCTAATATTAACTCGTTTGAGTTATCATTATAAAAGTCTTCAAACTTACTGGAAAGCGTATAAAAAAAAAAAAAAAAATCTTAGTCTAATCGAAATTAGAGCACGGGATTTAACTAATTAAAGTATCTATTATATTAAAACTTTGAACTTCGTTGTTAAATTCTATCAAAATTAAAGAGAAAAAAAATAGATATACGTTAACTACCACTCAAGTATTACTAACCGAAACATAATTCAATCGATTAATCTATACATCAATCATCAAATCAAAGAAGAAAAAAAAGTGTATATATATATATATATATATTAAAGGGTCAGTGTTAGCTACAGTAACTAGGGCTAGGAGCATAAACACCCCTTGTGGGAAAGAAAGGGGTTTGAAAAGTTGATGGAGAGTGGTCCAAACAAGTAAAGAACTGTTTGAGCTATCTCCGTTTCATACTGTGACATCCCTATCAACCCCCAATCTCTCGCATTATATACACATACCCTCACACACAGAGATAGAGATAAAGAAAGAGCTGTCCCTCAATTCCTGCACCTGGGTACCTATGAGCATGAGCCACTGGACAGTCCCGAACTGGAACCCTATGTAAGCACTCAATTATCACTCATTATAACTTTTTTAGTTAGTTGAAGTGAAGGCTTTTCAAACCCACCATCCATAATGTTGTTTTTTTTGGGTGAATTCCTGTGATTCAGGCCCAAGTATGGACGGTCATGTGCGAGAGGGGATGAGCAAGAAGCAGCCATGGATGCCCATGTGGAGGTGCTTTTCCAAACGCCTTTAACTAACCACTCGTGGAGCCAATCTGATGATACCCTCGAGTCCATTGTTCATAGTTCATTGTCAAGGAAACGGACTCGATCCAACCCAGATTGCAAAAATGAAGCTTTGATGAGTTGGGCTTCCATGGAATCTCACGGGAGCTTCAAAACCGATGATTCCGTTGAGGATTTAGCTCAAGATGATGGCTGGGTGATGCACAAGGTCTTTGTTGTTGTTATGAAGTTGTTTTTGTTGGGGTTTTTTTAGATAAACACGACTCTCCACGATAGTATGATACTGTCTACTTTGAGAATAAGCTCTGGTGGCTTTGCTTTGGGCTTTCCAAAAAATGAAGCTTTGATTTGTTGTTTGAATCAGGAGGATGATCATAATATGAAGGGGAAAGCAGATGGGAGCTGCTCAATCGGACGAACTCGAGCGGCTATTAATCACAATCGGTCTGATAGAGTAAGAAACTTTGAACCGAGTTAACGTTTTTGTATCATGCTACTCGAGGGTTGAATTAACTGTTCCCTCATTTGTAGAAACGGAGAGATCGAATAAACCAGAAGATGAAAGATCTGCAAAAGTTGGTGCCAAATGGGAGTAAGGTGAGAAAATGGTTGGAATCATGAATTATTTTGTCATTGTTTTCCGGGGTGCTCGGAAAACTCGTGTAGGGTTTAGTAAGCTTACGTATGTGGAGATTAGAAAATCTATGATCCAAGATAATCGAGCGAATTCTATATAAAACGTATGCTCGGTTTCAAACTCAAGTCACACTAATCTAACTCGTAAAGCAAATATGTCTTTAGGTTCGAATCGTTAATGAGATGTTTAATCGACAATTTCAAAGGAAGAGAGAGAGCTAAAGAGTCGTCTTTCTTTTTACAGATGGATAGAGCTTCACTTTTGGATGACACAATTCAATATTTGAAGCAACTTCAAGCACAAGTTCAGTTCATGTACAGTATCAGATCAATTGTGCCGCAGATGGTCATGCCTCTAGAAATTCAGCAGCAGCAGCAGCAGCAGCTTCAGATGTCACTGCTTGCAGCTCATATGGGACTACTTAACACTGATTCAAAGGCTCCCAGCTCCAGTTCCTTCCCTTGTGCTGCTGCATTCCCTCCTCCTCCGTTTCTACTGTCTTCTATCAACTCAACAACAAAGCCAAAATCTAACCTTTCCACCAGTGCTTTCGTTCCTCCGACCGATCCTTTCTGTACTTTCTTGGCACAAGTAAGTCGAACATCAAACATAAGATGAACTAATTGAGTAATACACACAAATGGGTTCGATTTTGTAGAATGCAAATGGAAAAATAATTGAGATAACTGGTTTTAGTCGACTTTCACGATTCAGTTTCTTAAGGAGTCGTCAGGCCAGACTAAACCGATATCGAGTCATTCTACTTACACTAGCTCCTAACATGAATAAAATGAATGAGGGACCAACTATATATAATAAAAATATAGAAAGAGCTATTCATTGAAGAACAGATTCAAGATGCAAAAGCTTACAGTTTTTTGTATTCAAGTGCTGTTTTTTTGTTGCTGCAGTCGATGGATATGGATTTCTACAGTAAGATGGTGACACTATATTGCCAAGAAGTGAACAGGACACCTCGGCAGGCAGGCAAATTTGAAGGAATCAAGGAAGATATGCATTAGAGCTAACCACAAAAAGCTTCAGCAATTGGTTGAATTGAATCCAAGAACAAATAGTCTTAGTTGAATAGCTAAATATGCCTCATTTCAACCAAACGTTCAAGCTTTCTCCAGTGATTTTGGTTGATGGAAATGACATATTCTAATGTTAAGAAGTTCTGCATTTTTTGAATACCATGAATGAGCATATGGCAAGTCCAGAAATAAGTGAACATAATGCGAAAACAAGCAATATTGCTGAGCTGCTGCTCGAGATAGCACTGCCGAAGAATTCGTTCTAACAAATTCAATGGTCACCAGTAGTCTCGGCAAGAACAAACGCCTTCAGAAAAATGGTGGAAACGATTTCGGTCTCTAACGACAATATATCGTTTATAGACAAGTGATACGACCTTGAAAAACTCGTGGCAATCCGAGCAAATTCTCAGATTTTTCACTATCCTTAGGGTGCAATCTAAAGGAGAGTTTAAGAGACCAAATGCCAAAGCAAGTTTCTCACTATGGTACATCACAGAGTGTTCTTTCTCTTCTTTCTCAATATCAAACAAAGACATGTCAGTGCCTGTAACGTAACCATTCTCTTTCAGTTTCTTCATCACATTATCCAACTGCTTATATATTGCATTGAATTCTAGTTTTCTGTCATTTGATGCAGTAAACTCATGAACTGAATTGTTTATTTCAATTGAACTGCAACCAGGGACTTTTTCAATCCCCCTGAGACTCATCATTCCTCGCAACTTTCCTACTTCGATCCACCGCCGTTCCCTCGAGTATAGATTTGATAGCAAGACATAATTCTCCCCATTGTTTGGTTCTAACTCAATAAGTCTCCTGATAGTATATTCACCCAATTTTGTATTCCCATGGACTCGGCAAGCACAAAGCAGAGCCCTCCAAATGATAGGGTCCGGCTCCATGCTCATGGATTCGATCAACTCTAGAGCTTCCTCTAACAATCCTGCTCGACCAAGTAGGTCTACCATACACCCATAATGCTCGATCTTCGGTTGCAGTCCAAACTGTTGTTTCATGCTTATGAATTGTCGACGCCCTTCTGTGACCAGACCTTGGTGACAACATGCACACAAGAGACCTAGAAAGGTAACCGCATCTGGTTTGAAATTTTCCATCAACATCCTAGAAAAAGCCTGCAAAGCAGCATCGCCTTGTCCATTCATGCCATATCCAGAAATCAAGACATTCCATGTATAAACGTTCTTGTCTCTAATTTCTTCAAAGACCTTCTCTGCCTCCTCAACAACCCCACATTTAGCATACATATCAATAAGTGCTGTTCCTACAAACACGTTCAGTCTCAACTTATTCTGATAAATAAAATCATGGATCCACTTTCCCTGATTCAAAGCTCCCAAATGAGAACAAGCAGATAGAACTACCACCACGGTTCTCTCGCTCGGTTCAGCCCCAGCTGCCAGCATCCCTCGGAAAGCATTGATAGCTTCCTTAAATTTCCTATTATGTGTATAACCAGTAATCAGCGCATTCCAAGTAACTGAATTTCTTTCAGGCATTTCGTCGAACAGCTGAGATGCATCGGAAATAGACAGACAAGAACAATACATGTGCACTAGAGCCGTGCTTGTGTAGACATCACGAATGAAACCCATTTGAACAACAGCACCATGTATCATTTTTCCAAGTTTAATATCACATAGCTGTGCAGTCGCTTTAAGAACGGCCGGGAAAGTAGAAGAATCAGGCAGAATGCTAAATTTATGCATGTGAGCAAAAATGATAAGTGAATTCAAATGCTCATTCAAATCCAAATAACCCCTGATCATCGAGTTACAAATCTGAGAATTAATAGAACCACGAAACTTAGAGAAAATAAGAGCAATAGATTCAAACCCATTATTCGAAACAGAGTCCTCAATGAGTTTCATGAGGAAATATCCGTCGCTCCGCATGTCATTGCCTTCCTTGCGGCGGGCATCCAGACAATCAGGAATCTTTCTCTCAATACCGCCCTGAGACGGAAGATTCATCACCCGGGTATGCACAAATCTCGATATTTGTGATTGGTTCGCTAAAAAATCCAAGTTCGAGATCGTACAAGTATCTTGGAGCCGAGCCCTTCGAATCAAACGAAATGAGAAAGGCAGAAACCTGAGATCCATTTTCATATTCAATTAAAGACAGTCTGGATTAGAGTTTCCAGTTCATAGTTCAAATTATGCAGTTCCCGGTTGGTTTCAACATTTGAAGCCGGCGGGCCGGCGGTGGAGAGGGTCTACAAGCTGCCGTAGCCATTTGAATTAATCTTTAATTTTAACTACTATTTTTACTCTTTAATACTTTATATTTTGATTAATTTTATTTTTTATATATCTAATTTCAATTATCTAAAGTAATCAGTTTTTATTTATTTATTTATTATTATTATTATTAATTTTATCTAATTTAACAAGAAAATATCACTTAATATATGATGATGCTTGGATACTTAAAATGACATCATATAAATTTTATAATTATTATTCGACCCATTAATTTTATAATATGGTATTTTGCATGTTTTTAAAAAATTATTATTCTATAATAAATGAAGACTATAATATGCTTAGATTGTTGTTGTTGAGACGGTGAAGATCGCTATAGAATCCTCTAGGTTGGTTGTGATTGGAGCTGAGGTATGGAAGACGTGGATTACGACAACGTCTGACCACAGTGTTGGAACATGAATTATTCACATTAATATTATCGATTAGATGGTTGATTAGAAGTTAAAGACCATTGTAGAACCCATTTGTTTTAGTTGTGGTTGGAGCTAAGGTGCAGGAGGACATGAACTACAGCAACGTCCTACCATACTGTTGTAGAACCCTCTGTTTTGGTGTGGTGGAAATGGACTTTAGCAACGTCTGACCATACTGTCGGAACATGAACTATTCAGATTAATATTATCAATTAAATTGTTGCTACTGAAACGTTAAAGACCATGTAGAACCCTCTGTGTTGGTTGTAGTTGGAGGACATAGACTACAGCAACCTCTAACCACTATCGAGACATGAACTATCCAAATAAATATTATCAATTAAACTGTTGATGAAGACCGCCGTAAAATCCTCCATGTTGGTTGCGATTAGAGTTAAGGTCAAGAGGACATAGACTAGAACAACATTTGACTATATTATTGGAATATGACTAGTAAAGGTTGAAATTTATGAATGACTTTCCACAGTCACTGTTAAAGAATTTAAAATTATTTTTAAATTTGAAGAATAATTAAAAATTAAATTAAAAGTTCTAAATACCAAACATTTAGAATTTATTAAAGGAGAAAATAAGAAGCAAAAATTATTGAAAATACAAAATTTAAACTCTTTCCGGACTTCCAAAATCACTAAGCAGAGAAAGGACGAAAGTGAAGGCGCGAAGTTCATGGCAGCGCGCGAGTGAAAGCGGCTACAGGATACTTGTTCGCATTTTTTACGATCTTGGAGAGCGCGGCATGGCCGAGATCAAGCCCACACACATCCGCCAGACGCACCAAATACAGCAACACATCGGATAGCTCTTCTTCCAAATGCTCTCTCTCCGCCGCGCTCCAGTTCGGCAGCCCCCTTTCCACCTCTCCCTTCCACTGGAATATCTCCGATAGCTCTCCGACTTCGCCAACCTGCAAGGAATTGCAATTCTATCAACGATAAGAACAACATGTAAGATTCAGATTATTCCTAGTATATGTATTGATTTTGTTTGTTTTTAGGTCGAAATTGGAGATTGAGATGTTAACTTCAATGTGTTTTTTGTTTGATTAATTACAAGTGCTAGGAGCAGGTTTCTAGGGCTGTGGTATTGTTCCCATCCTCGCACTTGAGCGAACTCTGCGAGCCTGTCCCTGAGTTCATGCAGTGAGACGTCTTTGGCGGTTTTCTCAGGTTCGTAAGAACGACTCTCCATTTCTCTCTCTCTCTGTGATCTGTTTTTCTCTGCTTGTGGTTGTGACCTCTGTGTTCGGTTGGGCGGTAAATTTATAGAAGTGAGTTTAGGGCAGAGAGAGAGGAGAGATAGGGAAGAATTTGATGATGATAGTGGGATGTGCACTTGAGGTGTTTGATAAAAAGATAAAACAGTAATTAAGGCATGTGAAGTGTGGGCAAGCTTGTCTCCATCTTTCCATTCATGGCTTCAAATCACCTATCTGCTGCTACACCTCATGCCTTGCCATGTCTCTCCACTTCTCTATACCTCAACTTCTTTCAACATTTTGAATTTGAAGGTTGTGCGACTTTTGGACCCTTGTTCCTACTTCAATTATATGTTTGTACTGTGTTAGTGTAGGTTCTTTAAGCTATATTTGAGAGTACTCTTAACCGGGTGGGCTTAATATGTCTTTTTGTCGAGCTAAAGCTGCTTTTTCTTCTCAAAATTAAGACAGTAAAAGATAACTTTGAAAGCTGAAAAGGCACATGTAGAATAGTGTTTTTGGACAAGTGTTTGAGGTAGCTTTCATAACACTTTTAAACTCTGAAGACTCTTTAGATAACGATTCCACTTCCTGTTTCTTCTTTTATATAATATTTATGAACAAATGAGAAATTAGTCGAGGGGTAGTTCTTTTCCACCCTTATGATTCAAGATTAGTTTAGTTTTTTCTTAAAAAATTTATAACCCAGTTGTCTCAACTTCATCAATAATCAAGACAGAGAAAGGAATTGTTGTGAAGGGCGGAGGGAGAGAAACTGAGGGTGTAGGCACGTTATACAAATCCCGGAAATTGCGATGGTCGTTGGGGAAATTTATGACAAATCTTGTTCCATTTCCCCTTTTCCCAGCACCTAAACGCCCATTCTTTTCTTCCATTTCAACATCCTCTATCTCCCCAGCCATTCCCTCTACTTTTTTATTTCTTTTTCTTCTATTCTTTCTTTCTTTTCTGGTCAAAAGAAACTAGGAGTTTCAAAAAGTGGATAATAAATTAATTCACGATAGAGCTTACCCTTGAAAAGTTCTAAAAGTTCTAAAAGTTCTATTAGTTTCTTAGTGTTTAACAAGTTTCTAAATACATTGTGTTTAAGAAATCATTGAATTTTAAAAGTTCTTAAACATCTGTTTGGTCCTTAAGATTTTAATTTCATGTTTACTATGTTTCCTACCTTTAATTTTATGTTATATAAATATTGATGCTTTATTTAACGACGCCTATTGGAAATAAAATTAAGAGTTCAATAGTGTATTAGACACTAAGTTAAAAGTCTACAGACTTATTTGATACTTTTTATGGTTCAAAGATACATAAACAAAGGGATATGGGATATGGTTGTATAGCAAACTATTGTTTAGACTATGATAGTCTCACAAGTATAAGTCTAATAGGAAATTATGGAAGGAGAAGAAGGTAGGGGGATTTCTGTTCACCTCATGAAGTAGAAACTAAGCTGCTTACGAGATAAGGGTTGCCCCTAGGCCATGAAAGCTATTCAAATAGCTTGGTGTAAAGTATCTGGTTTGGATTACTCAACTTCAAAAGTTGCTTTTAAGAAAATTATAAAAGAAAGGAAAAGAAAAAGGCAAAACATTGTAGAGAACAGAGTTAAATGGTTGATGATTGCAATGGAGAAAAGGAAAGTTGAGAGGAAAATGGTACAGATTATGTGTATGAAAATGGGCAACCAATTATTGCTTCTAGAGCTATGTGGTTCTTTTGATTGAAAATTAGTTGCACCAAACACTTCAATTCTTGATTTTTTCCCTTTAATCACTCCTTATCTTCCTAATCTCCTTCCCCCTCTAGCTCATTTTGTCTCTAGCTTAGGCCACATCCAATTAAGGAAACGGCAAGCAATGTTCATAAACTTTTATTTGCCTATCTTAATTATTACTTGCCAATTGCTATAAAAGTTTCTTTTTGCAATTGACATCTTTTTCCTCCTGAAAAAAGATGACAAATTGTATAAATAAATAAAAATGGTAGATTAATTAAGGCTAAATTAATAAACATACCCTTCAAGTAGCACTTTGTTTCAATCATACCTTTAAACCTATAAAAAAAAAAAAAAAAAATACATTGATTGTTAGTTTTAGTTTAGATGAAAATCCTTAATACTTTGTTTCAAAAATACTTTTGATCTTTAAAAAAAAAAAAATTCAAAAATACTCTTTTAACTTTCAAAAGTGTTTAAAAATACCCTTGAGTTTTCAAAAGTTTTATTAATACCTTATAAACTTTTTTAAAAATTTGAAAAACACCTTTAAACTTTTTAAAAGTCTTATTTTTAGTACATGTTTCAAAATATTAATGAACTTTCAAAAGTAACATTAAAAAGGAAATAATCTATGAGGTGTCTGTAGATGATTTTTGTCTTTGAATTTTTTTTATAAAGATTGAAGGTGTGAATGCTACCTTTAAAATTTTATGGGTATTTTTCAAACCTAATACAAACTAAGGATATTTTTCAACTTTTTTTAAATAGGTGAAGGGTATTAATTAAACTTTTTAAAGTTTCAAGTTATTTTTGAAACACTAACGGTCTTCATCCAAAATTAATGGCAAGGGTGTTTTTGGGACATTTTAGAAAGTTCATGTATTATTAAAACTTTTGAACATTTATAAGTATTTTTTAAACAAATTACAAGTTTATGGGTATTTTTATTAATTAATTAATTAATTTACTTTGGATATTTTTTTTTTTTCCTTTTTTAACCTTTTCCATGTCTTGCTTTACTTTTATTCTTGTGTGACTTCTCATGTCTTATTACTCAACTTTAAAAACAAATTTTAGGAGTTTGTTTGTGATTTATGTTATATAGATCAGAGGAACTCTCTTCAATTTTCAAATTGAGGGTTGTGTTATTTTGTTACGTAGTATGCATAATTGTTATATTAAATTTCAAACGAAGAAAGTTGAAATTAACGAACAATGAGTGAGGAAAAAGAAAAAGAAAAAAAGATTGTCCTTCTTGCATTATTCCATTCCATAACAAGTGATCTTTTTATGTTTTTTAGTTTCTTTTTTCAACTTTAGGATAATTTTTTTTTCTTTTTCCTTTTCTTTTTAGTCACGTCTCAATTAGGATTCAAGGGGGCAATGATTCACATATTTGATTTACATATTTTCCACTCGGTCTTTAATAAATAAAATAGATTCTCTATAAGAATAAATAATCTAAGGTTAAATTAATAAAAATATTCTTAAATTTTGCACTTTTGTCTCAAAAATATCAAGGAATAAAGTGTATTAAAGAAGTGAGAAAAAAATGAGGAACTTTTTGGTCATAGTTTGAGGCGGAGAGAGAAGAAATCAAGGAGAGAGGTGGTGTATGAAGTATAGATAATTGATTTTTGTTTATATATTAACGATAATAACTTATTTTTTTAAAAAATTAAGTGTATCAATATTTACTTTTGAAAGTTTGAATATTTTTTAAATATCTCGAATACTTATGTTCACACTTACCATAATCTATCAAGAATTGACGCCAAAACCTTATGGTAAGTGTATGAACGAAAGTTCACCACTATGAGAGACTTGTGGTTGTCTTGTCTGATTTGTAAGTGTATCGTCATTTCTAACTTGAAAAAGATCATTTTTTATCATTTTGATCTAAGAACAAGAATTTACATATAGATGGTGTATATCTACTTTCTTGATGTGGCAAATTACTTCAAAAGTTTTAGTATGTTATAGCGTGTGTTTGCATATGTAAGGAAGAACTCTTATTAAACCAACTTGGGAAACCATTTGTCTTTTTATTGACATTTTGTAAATGATGAATGCTTTTGTTGACAAGATGATTGGCAATAAATTAAAGTGCGTAGGTATCCATATCTTATGTCTATGAAAGTATGAACAACTTTTGGTTATGCACATTTCTTCAACCAAAATCTTCATCACAAGGATGGAGAGGATGGAGAGGAGAAGCTATAGCTAATTTCATCTCCTCTTATGCCTGTTATGTTGATCAACATAGCTAGAACTTCATTTGGCCTTGCTGGTGGTGCTTAGTGCACTTCACCCGGATCTTGAGAAGTTCACACATCTCATCGACCTCCTCAACGAGGCCTGATCTCAAAACTGCAATTGATACCATTCCCTTCTCAACCCTTGTCTTCCTTTTCCCATCACCCTTTTGGTGCATTCGACTAGACACTCTTCCCCTTCGTCGAGTGCTCGTCTTGCTACAACAAGTTTCATTCTCAAAACTTCAAAACTATACACATTGCCTTTTATTGTAGCTTTTCATGTTTGTCCATCCTCAACTGCTACATAACCAATGGTTTCAGCCAACATGGTACTCACATGGCTGTCTATCATATCTATAATTCTAGTCAAGTCCAAGTCTGTCACCCATCCTGACTATCTTTATCGAGCAGAATATTACTGGCCTTAACATCATGATGTAGAACAAAAAGGAAACATTCATGGTGAGGAAAGACCAGTGCTCGTGCCACATCAATTGCAAGATCAATGTGTTGCTGCCAGTTTAATCTGACTTGGTCCAGTTTGGGATCCTCCAAGTTCCTCCTTCCAGTACTCATCTACCAAAATCTTCTTTGATCCATCAAGACACCATCTGTAAAGTTGAACAAGGTTCAGGTGCGACCAATGGAAGTCATTTCTAGTAAGAATCTACATTTGAGCTTGGAACTCTCTCACCTTCATTTCCTCTTATTAGGCCCTTCTTCGTTGCTACTTTCTTTCCATCAGGTAACATTCTTCTATAAACTGTCCCAAGGGATATCCTCGTGATTCATGTGATGAGTTCATCAACCCAAAGGAAAATCGTACCCCTCCCAAAGGATATCCTCATGATTCATGTGATGAGTTCATGAACTCAAAGGAAAATCTTACCCTTCCCAAAGGATATCCTCGTGATTCATGTGATGAATTGATGATAATCCTTGATAAAATTTGAATACTATTTCAAAACATTAAAATTAACTCCCAATAAATTGTTTTTCATTTTTGATGTCAAAGGAAAAATAATCAGGTTAAATAAAAGTGCCTCGAGAATGGTACCATGCATTTAGTTGAGTTCCTTGCATGGTAGTAAAGTCAAATCACAAATCCTAACTAAGGAGGGAGGCTAATGTTATAGGTAAAATTGGACCATAAATAAAAATAAAAATACAAAAACTTTGAAGACTAAGAGGCAAAGAGTCCAACACGAACTAAGAGAGTGAATCTACCAAATAAAAGAGACAAGGAAAACTAGGGTGGAAGCTCAAGTTCCCTAAGGCCGAGATGAACCCTAGGGTTAGCCTCTTATGTATGGGACACAAGCCAAACATGCTCTCGGTCCATATGACCCCAATTCAACTTAATTCGTTTATTTTTTGGATTTGGAAATGAATCTATAAAAATGTAGCTGAAGCTGAAATGTGAACGAGGCTGAAAAGTTCAATTCTATTAAGATAATTGTTTAGGAGGAAATTTATAACTTGGAAGGAGAAGATAATCTACTAAAATTATGTATACAAGAGGCAAATAGTAAGATAAGACTTAATACAATTTGGAAAACTTAACAAACAATAAATATTTTTACAATACTCTTTTTTTTTTTTTTTTTTTTTTTTTCTTTTTTTTACATTGTTCACAACTTTCCTCATTTTCGTAGCAATTTATGTAATTTTCTTCTCATACACGGAATTTCCCAGGATGCTCTCTTCGGCCCAAATTAAACAGGCCTGTTGTGGTCCGGCCCAGCCCATTAAAATTTATTCTCGTGGGCGGTGGGCCGTCCGATATTGGGCTCGGTTAAGAAGGGAAAATCGCCATCGGCGTTTTGGACAATTTAACGAGCAGGAAATGATCGCACGTCTTCAGTTTTCCCATTTCCGGCTTCTACATGTCCGATCCGTCGGACGGCGTCGAAACTCCCATGGAAGCTACTTCCAGCTCGCCGTCACCGACTCGTTCCCGCGGCGGACCTAGACAGAGTGGCTCCGGAAATGGGAACGAAAGGCCTAGATTTTTCGACACAAAAGCGAAAGCCATATGTTGGGCCAAGGCCGATACTGTCCCCGGACGACATCCCGAGCGGTGGCGTAAGGACGCCGCTGGTAATGTCGTCTGCAAGCGCTTCTGCAACTGCCAGGGATGCCTCTGCTTCGAGTATGATCACATAGTCCCCTTCTCAAAAGGTAAATTTGATTTGCTTCTCTTCGCCTCTAGCCGGTTAATGGTTTCTGAGTTCGATATGGGAAATTTCGCTGTTACTGTTGCGTTTTCGTTGTGGATTGCCGTAAATTTATGGCTTAGCTTTGGTTGTCATGAAATTCGCAGGCGGCGAATCCACGGCGGATAATTGCCAGATTCTTCAGACGAGAGTAAACAGATTCAAATCGGATAAAGACGATGTTGATACGTCTCAGTTGAAAGGCTATTCATGTGATGTCAAGTTTACCGGTACTTTTTCATTCTGCCTCCATTCCCTGTCTATTGAAGTCCATGCTTTTAGTTTAGTCTTTTAACACTTGTTAGGGTTCGAGACTAAAAAATCGAACTTGTGTATGATGTCTGAATTTCCATATCTTAAATATCCTGTTGCTAGTTCTTGAGCTACTCATACTAAGTTGCACGAAATCAAACTTGTGAAATCTCACTGTTATAGATCGTAAATCCAGATTAAACAATTTAGGTTTCCATAAACTATCCCTTTGTACTATTCCAAGGTAAGAGCTTATCAAATTCATGCTTGTTAAAGCGACGGGTGAAACATCGGTTTAGAATAGCTATTTAATTCACCTTTCTGTTGGTTTGTTCTTGAATTCTCTCCCGTTCGAATGTAGCTACTAGCATCAATTTACTTTTCTCCTAGCTGCCCCACATATATAGCTATATAATTTTATAAGCTTTTACGGAATCATATGATCGCTCAAAATTTGTAATTTCTATAAAGGCTATAATTTTATCGGATTTCACGGAATCATATGGTCGATCATATTTGTAATTTCTATAAAGGCTATAATTTTATCTGCTTTTACGGAATCATATGGTCGCTCAAAATTTGTAATTTCTATAAAGCATAAATTCGGCCGTTCCATGACACTATTGATTGGTTGTTTTGCTTTCCTTATCTTTTGACGGTACTTTGTGGCATTTCGGGGGAAGTGATCCGGAAACATCATTACATTTTCAGGAAAGTGCTAGAAAGTGAAGTTTCAATTGCTTTAGCAATTGTATATGCTGTCCTGTTTCATATTAGCTATCATTGCTGATGTTAGTTTATGATTCAAACAAAAGAATGCTTGTACTTTTGGTCATTGAAACACAAATGAAGAACCTACATAGATTGCGTTCCCCTTGTTGAGGTTATGAATTCAAATCATGCTGTGCACCCACCCAGAATATGAACTTTTTGTAGAGATATTCATTGTTGTGCATATGTGGAATAGAGCAGGTTCTATGAATCTTGATCAATACCTAAAGCTGAAATAATGCATTCTAGGGAGGAATTCTTTGAGGACCACATCGATTATCTCTTAGTTCTTCGTCCCTTTCCATATTCAACTTGGGAACTTGGTTTCAATAAGACTAACATTCATGCATATCGAATAACCTTATGCGACACTCTCTTGATTTACTATATTTGCTTACCAGAAAAACTCGTTGAATGTGGAATTGACTACCATGAATCAAACTCATTTTCACTTAACCCTTATTCAATTACCACTAGGATGTCCCGTGGTGATTAAGATTTTAGACTTCACTAGAACAATTGATAACATCCAATATTGAGTGTGTTTTTTTTCTTTTTTTTCCTTCTCTTTCTCTTACATCCTTATATGATGTATTTGACCTGCATGTTTTGTTGCAGATAAGGAGCTTGACATAATTGAAATGGCTGTTTATGGAGATGTAATCCGGCCAGGAAACCAGTGTCGTTGCAGAACAGTTTCTGAAATGCTCGGCCAATATAAATCCAAAGACCGCTTGGCCCCTTGTAAGTTGCCATATAATGAAGATTCTTCGTAACAAAAAGAAGGCTTGAACCTAAAGCATGTTTGCCCCATTTGGTGTTAAGATCTATAATTTAATACACTTGATACAAATAATGTTGGGGACCTCCATTACTTGATTAGATCAGTGTGAATGAATATCACACCCATCTCAGTTTAAGAAATTGTTAAATTTTGAGTGTTTAGAAGTCTTTAAATCGACTAGATTACAATATATTTGATTTTTGTGCTCTCCATTCTGGTCCATAAATTCTTGAACTGTTTATGTTAGTACTTAAATTGTATTAATGTTTTGATATGGCCCTTAAACTTCGCAGGATATATTATGTTAGTTGCTGTTCTTAGCTTTTTCTTAATTAAATATCTATTGTAAACCCTTACTCGATTTACATGTTATTGTCGTATACATGTTTATTCACACATCTTCCTGAGTTCTTAAGGTTTGAAGAGCTGTAAAAATGGAGGGTACAACGAAACGATCTGCCAACAATTTGATAGCCACACAAAAATGGACCTCCCTCTCATCTCATCCGGAAATGGTTTGAGCTTAGATTTAAAGTGAACAATATAAGTCGTTGTAGATGGTGAAGATAATTGAAAAGGAGATGACCACATTGTCACGTCTTTTTCTTTTTGTTTTAACTTTATCTAAAAAAGATACCATAATTCACAACTTTATATATGAAGTTTGAATTTTAAATCGGTAAGCTTTGGAAGTCTTAAAATATTTATTTTCAATTCTTGAATTAAACAAAATAATCACTGGATATTGTTTATAGCTTTGGAAGTCTTAAAATATTTATTTTCAATTCTTGAATTAAACAAAATAATCACTGGATATTGTTTATAAAATGGTATCGGATGAGTAAATATTAAATAAAAGTATGTTATTATGTCCAAAATGATTTTTTTAAAAATAATTTGATGACTAAAATATTTCAATTCTTACATAAATTAAAAAAATAAAAAGTATATTTATAAAATTAATTTTGAAAAACCAAAATAATAATAATAATAATAATAAATTTTCTAATACAAAATTCAATAGTGGCAGACCAAATAAACATGAACCATTCAAATATAATTTTTATTTATTATTTTTGTATAAAGTCACTTGCGATATTTACAAATTTTCAAGCTTGTCTTTAATAATATGGTTGAATATTTTTATTTATTTATTTATTTTGGAGATGACTTATATATATATATAATTCAATAATTTTAGTTATAAAATGATTTGAAAAATAATAATAAAATGAATGTCAATGTACACATCTAGGGGCTCATTTCATGAAATAAACACTATGTTCGAACATGCAACCAATTCTATGCATTTAATTATTATCCCTACAATAAGGACTCCCTCAATAGTTGATTTTTCTTATTCCACCTACATTTATTTATTTATTTATTTTATATGTAGTACCTAAAATAAAAATAAAAATAAAATAATTTAATTTAATTTAATGTAATAAACGTTGGAAAGTCAAATATTATATAAGATCGGTTGCCCTAAAATTGAGGGATAAAATTATAGGGAAAATTGTATCCAAAATAAAATAATTTAGGGAAAATGTGGGCTCAAGTGGTCCATTTTATTTATTGCAAATTAGATATTTATTTTAATGGAAACAAAAATTAACTAAATGGACAATATTTAAGAGCTTAAATGACTTAAATGTGAAGCCAACAACTTGAATGATAAAGTAATATTAATGATGGTCGGTGTTAATTTAGGTACGTTTTCAAAAAAATATAAAATATATGGTTGAAATTACTTTTTTTAATCATTATAATTGTGTAATAAAATAAAATTTAATTATTATTATTATTTTTTTAAAATTAAAAATACGTAAAAATTGATTAAGATATTTTTATAATTTAAAAGTTTAATTAATCTAATTTTGAAGTTGTGAAATTAAAAAATAAAANTTTTTTTTTTTTTTTTTTTTTTTTTTTAATAAAAAAGAAATGATATAAAAGTGCCACGTGGGAGCCACGTGGGAGCCACGTAGGGCAAAGAGATGGGAGAAGTGGTAGCGCGAAAAGCAAAATTTGTACGTTGGCGGGTTTGATGTGTAAGGAAGAGGAGAAAGAAGTATGTTTCCATTTTATCCACTCTGCTATATTTCCCCCTCCCATGTCACGATAAGCCTTTCTGATGAAATTCATAATTCTAAGTTCTTTCCAATTCCAATTCCGTTTCTTTCTCTCTCGCCAATTTGTGTTCTTCCTCCTTCCCTCCCTTCAATCTCTCTGCCCCACTGTCACTTCTTTCTACTCTTTTGATTCGCATTTCTGATTCATCAGCTCCTCATTTTTATTTTTACATTTTTTTCCTAGACTATCTTTTGATTGTTTTTGTTATTTTCCCCCTCTTTGAAGATTTTTCCCCCTCTTTGAAGATTTTCCCCCCTTGCCTGGGGTTTAATTGGCGGAAAGTAGTCGGGATTTTGTTTTTTTTGCTCGCTAAATCTCGCTCTGCATTTGAATTGGTGAATTTTGGGTTGAATTCCGGAGGTTTTGGCTGTGATCCGACCTTTTAATTCTAAGATCTGCTCTGTTTCGCTGGTCAATATTGATCTGGTTAGTGTTTTATTCAGCAACGGGTTTGGATCCGATCGAGGAAGAAACAGCGCCATCCGATGGCGCTGTTCAGAAGGTTCTTTTACAGGAAGCCGCCGGATCGGCTTCTTGAGATATCCGAGAGAGTCTATGGTACGCTTCCTTACAATTTTCTTTTTCCCATCGAGATTTCGTGTTGTTTTTCATTTTATGCAGCTTCCCCCCAATGCTAAGCTATTGAAGAATGTTAACTCCTGGCGTCATTTGTTTACGTGCGTAGTTAGGCGATTGCTTATTTTTTCTAGCTTTATGCAAGCTCAATTCTCGATGATAATGGCCAATTGGGACAATGCTGTAATAAACCCTTGAAGTTTAGGTTTAGCTGCTTCGTAACGCAATAGTTCTGATGCAGACTATCGGATGTACTTAATTTCTTCGGGATTTTATTTTTGCCCCGTACTTCTATTTCTCCTCGACCTGGGCTGTGGAATGTGACGGAAACAGCCTCCTATCCCCGTTGACACGCTTTTTCATCGCTCTTAACGCGGTTGCCTGTCTGGTCATATCAAATACTCTAATTAGAGGAGTAAGAATCTACATTGATATATACCAATAAAAAAAGGACGATTCCAGACTTCAACTAAATGATGCATGGTGCTAGAGAAATGTACAGTCACGATATTAATACTTTTGGGACATGAGTTGAAAGAAAGGCCCACTTCTTGAGGTGGTCGACATTTTGCTTTTACAGATTTGAACAATGACAACTACATAATATTCTATTATGTTGTTCCTATATTTGTAGTTTCGTTTATCATAGGGGGCTTTGTACGTGACCTGAGAAGGTTCAAGGCTCAATCTGTTTATGAGTTCTTCATCTGTATCAATGCTTGTTCCATTAGTTTAGTAATGGCATTGTTATGAACAAGAGGCTAGTTTTGCTGCTCTGTGAACTTATTTCTTTTCTCTCGAAGAGAGCTGCTTACTGTTTTGTGGTCCAATTGTCCCGTTCTTCTATTTATCTGACCGTCAAATTCATGCCCACGAGAACCTAGTTGAATAACTGTTATATGGGAATGCCTTTTTGTACCAATTTGCAGAGTGGTGGCGTTACACCACTCTGTAATTGAGTTATGGTGATGGCTTTGGGTTGCAATCAGATATTCTCTTTTGGCTACCTATCAATATGGATATTTTGATAGCAACTTGTGAGATGGTTTTTAACAGTGGCACATGGTAACATGTTATGCTTATTATTTGTTTTCAGTGTTCGATTGTTGCTTCTCCACGGAAGTGTTGGAAGAAGAAGAATATAAGGTCTACTTGGATGGCATTGTAGCACAGTTACAGAGCCACTTTCCTGATGCGTCTTTCATGGTTTTCAACTTTACAGAAGGTGGTAAGCGAAGTCAAGTTTCTGATGTACTGAGTCAGTATGACATGACAGTTATGGACTATCCTCGGCAATATGAGGGATGTCCTTTATTGCCATTGGAGATGGTTCACCACTTCCTTCGATCAAGTGAAAGCTGGTTGTCGCTGCAGGGTCAACAGAATGTGTTATTGATGCATTGTGAAAGGGGAGGATGGCCTGTTCTTGCATTCATGCTAGCTGGTCTTCTGTTGTACAGAAAACAGTACAGTGGGGAGCAGAAGACTCTTGAAATGGTCTACAAGCAAGCTCCTAAGGAACTTCTCCATCTCTTATCTCCTTTAAACCCTCAGCCTTCCCAGCTGAGATATCTTCAATACATTTCCAGGAGAAACTTAGGTTCTGATTGGCCTCCAGCAGATACACCCCTAGTTTTGGATTGTTTAATACTTAGAGTTCTACCTCTTTTTGACGGGGGAAAAGGGTGTAGGCCTCTTGTGCGTGTCTATGGTCAAGACCCCTCAATACCGGCCAATAGAACTTCAAAGCTTTTATTTTCAACATCTATCAACAGAAAACATATCCGAAACTACCAACAGGTAATGACTCAGCAACACAAAATCTGAAAGCTGAAATTAACCAACATTTAAGTTTTCTTATTAATTGTTACCACAGGAAGAGTGTATGCTGGTGAAAGTTGATATTAATTGCCATATTCAAGGGGACGTAGTTGTTGAATGCATCCATTTGGATGAAGATCTAGTACACGAGAAGATGATGTTTAGAGTTATGTTTCACACAACATTTGTTAGATCAAATATTATAATGCTGAACCGTGATGAAGTTGATGTTTTATGGGATGCAAGGGACCAGCTCCCTAAGGACTTCAGAGTTGAGGTAAGTTGTTGGGCTTCTTTTGTGAATGCGCTTTTGTGAAGTTATAAAAGTTAATACGAGATTGCATTTATGTCAGGCACTCTTTTTGGGTGCTGATGCTGATGTCGTTGTCCCCAATCTTACCACAACCTTTGATGATGAAGATGAATATGAAGCTGGAGTTGCTTCTCCTGAAGAATTTTTTGAGGTTGAAGAGATTTTCAGTAATGCAATGGATGGGCAGGAAGCAAAGGGATCCTATCATCCTCAATTGATCAATCGTGCAGACCGTAAAGCAGATTGGAAGGAGGACTTTGATCCGCCTGCATTCCAAGATTGTGCTACTGATGATGGAAATCTCAAGCATGTGAAGAAATCAGATTTTGATGCAGTGAAGGACATTGCTGTGGATGATGTGAAGTACAAGCTGGATGAAAATATATATTCCGACCTTAATGCTGTTAAGGACATTGCTGTGGATGATGGGGATATGAATTCAAATTCCTTCCTGGTTGCTGCTGCTAATGTCTTGACTCATGTGAAAGCCCAGGGGTTGGTAGATGCCGCATATGGAAAAGTTGAAGATAATGAAGAAAAGGATGATGGAAGAGATGCTGCACCTGCGAAATTGGAAAACAAGGTTCTTCAGAAAAAGCTGAGTGCTGATGGTTCTAGACAAAAATCTGAAAAATTGCAAACACCAATCCCCAAGAAACAGCCTATTCCAAGTGGAAAACCTACCACTGATATGGTTTCAGCCAAACAGAAAGTCAAACAACAAGAGACTCAAGGTTTTTCTGCAAAACAAGCAAAGCCGAATGCAGCTTCTAGGTGGATTCCTCCTAACAAAGGCTCTTATATGAACTCTATGCATGTATCCTATCCTCCTTCAAGATATAACAGTGCCCCAGCTGCTTTGGCCAGTATTGCACCATCAAAGGATACAAGTGCAAATTCCAAAACAAAGGGTGCTGCCACCCTTGATTCTCTGGTTTCTACATATTTATTTAGTGAACGAAAAGATCAAAAAGTGGATTCTGTAAGGTCTTCACACTCTGCACCTGGGGAACTCATGCATGGCGCACCATCTCCAGTTGAGTCAATTGAGGAAGCAGATTCTTCCTCTGAAACTCCAAAACCATCACAAAGTGATTCACAACTTGAAGTAACACCTCCTCCCCTTCCCACAAAACCTCCATCTCCACATTTACCATCACTCCCCAGGGCAAATGCAATACCTCCTCCACCTCCTCCACCACCCCCATCCTTGCACCATATGGAGTCGACATACTCTGTTCCACCACTTTCTGTGTCTTTAGCACCACCACCCATTGCTAACTCATCAAAGGCAGCGACTCCCCCTCTCCCTCCCCCTCCTCCATTCAGTAGGCAGAACAGTGAGATGCTTTTGCCCATTTCTTCTACACAGTCATCATGGGAGCAAAGATATTCTTCTGTTTCTAGTGTAAAGGTGGCTGGTTCTGTACCTCCTCCACCTGCACCCCCATCTCGACCTCGACCTCACTCTCTGGCCATGCCATCTACATTAAAGAATATTGCAAGTATTCCTCGTGTACCTGTTGTATCTCCTCCTTCAGCATTTCTTTCATTGGCATATAAAGGTATTTTGCTATCATCACCCCCACCTCCCCCTCTTTCTAGGATACATGAACTACTTGCTCCACCATCTTCACCACACCTGCCTGCTCCAATATGTGGTGGTAAAACACCCCCACCTATTACTTCAGTTCATAGTGCACCCCCACCCCCATCAATGCAAGGGGCACTTCCTTCACCATCTCCAGGGGAAGGAACTCCACCCCCACCCACGCATGGTGTATCTCCAACACTACCTTTATTACATGGAGCACCACAGCCTCCCTCACCACCTCCTCCCCCACCACCTTCAATTTATGGAGCACCTCCTCCTCCACCCCTTCCAATGTTTGGAGCACCCCCTCCTTTGATCCCTCCCATGCAAATGCAGAGGAGACCTCCAACACCTCCTCCATCGCCTCCAATGCATGGGTCTCCTCCACCAATGAATGCAACTCCACCGCCTCCCATACGTGGGGCTTCTCCACCACCCCCACCTCCACTAATGCATGTGGCTCCTCTACCATCGCCACCGCCACCAATGCTTGGGAATCCTCCTCCACCTCCACCTCCACCTCCACCAATGCACGGGAATCCTCCACCACCCCTGCCACCTCCACCAATGCATGGTGCTCCTCCACCACCCCCGCCACCTCCACCAATGCATGGGAATCCTCCACCACCCTCGCCACCTCCACCAATGCATGGTACTCCGCCACCACCCTCGCCACCTCCACCAATGCATGGGAATCCTCCACCACCTACCCCTCCACCCCCACCGCCACCCTCAGCCGGGGATGGTGGAGCCCCTCCACCACCTCCGCCACCCGGGGGTGGTGGAGTCCCCGTACCCCCTCCGCCACCCTGGGGTGGTGGAGCTCCCGCACCCCCTCCGCCACCCTGGGGTGGTGGAGCTCCCGCACCCCCTCCGCCACCCTGGGGTGGTGGGGCTCCCCCACCTCCTCCACCACCTGGGGGTGGTGGGGCTCCCCCACCCCCTCCACCACCTGGGGGCGGTGGAGCTCCTGCACCCCCTCCTCCTCCAGGTGGTCATGCTCCAGCCCCACCTGGACCTCCAGGTGGTGGACCTCCTCCACCTCCACCACTAGGTTCAAAAGGAGGAGCTGTTGCACCTCCTGACCCAAGAGGTTTGTCTGCTGGAAGGGGGCGTGGGCTAACACGCTCAGCTACTACTGCACCTCGAAGGTCCTCCTTGAAGCCTCTACATTGGAGCAAGGTTACAAGAGCTCTGCAAGGGAGCTTATGGGAAGAACTACAGAGATATGGCGAGACTCAAATGTATTTTGAATTCTCTTTTTATGTATCTTGCCGATTTGAATTGAAATTAATCCAGTCTTCCAAGAGGATATTTCTCAGTACTTTTAATGATTTTATGCTGTTTGCTTCTTATTGGTGCTTCCTTTTCCTCCCTCTCCTCAGTGCATCAGAGTTTGATGTGACCGAGATAGAGACTCTCTTTTCTGCAACTGTTCCCAAACCTGCTGATGGAGGCAAATCTCGAAGGAAGTCTGCTGGATCCAAAACTGACAAAGTTCATCTGGTAATTTTATAGTTAAAGTACGTTGTTGGAATTTACATTTTGATGACGGAAACTACAGGATTAACATGTCTATAATCTCATCTGTCAATTATTATTGATTTTGAATCATTTGAAAACCTGATGCAATTCCCACTTGGAGTGGGAGAGTTTTACATTGGTGCTTGGTATAGGTGCAACTTAAAGAGTTGTACCACGTAAATCAGTAGAAAAGTTAACTCAAACCAAATTGAAATAGTAGTTCAAAATTTAGTATGACGAGCTTCAGTTCCTATACCTCCTCATATTTCAAAGTATCAGAAAATTCATTGAGTTTAGAAAATCACCACTTTGTCGAATGCGTGATTTTTGGAGAACAGCGTGATTTTTGCTAATTAAGTAGTACTTGGAACCTCCAAACGCTGAATGACCTTAAGAAATACAGTGACCTGTGAAATTTTCTAGTATCAGATTTAAGCAATTGTAACATCAATTTTTTGAAGGTTTCTTTTCAGATTCTGCATTCCTTAATGAAATTTGTTTTATTATGTTCTAATATATTCTTTGAATGGCATTCAAAAATTGTAATTTAGTTTGGGATAGAGGTTTTTTTTTTATTAACATACTTTTCAGAAGCTGCCGTGTGTTCTATTGGATGTGCTGTATAACGAGAAAAAAACAAGCATTAATTTCTTTTTTTTATGTTTCATTGACTCAGTGAATAAGTTAGCTGTGTATTATTGTTAAGATCATGGTTATATGAGTCTTTAGCCAATACAATTTACACAAATTCTCTCTCAAAACTCTTGTACGATGTTAGATTGCATAGTCTCAAAGCATAGAGTTGCATAGGATTTCTTGGGTTGTTTGGTTTTTTCTTTCAAATAAGACTAAGATCTACAATTTGATTTACCACTTTGGTGTGTTGGACCGCCCTTTTCAAGAAGAGCTCTCCCACTTTGAAAAGTGTGCCATTTTTGCCAGTCCTTGTATGTTTTGAATTGAGAACTTTGGGTTGAAAAAAAGAACATAAGATCGTTATGTCTTTTATAAAGTGTTTAGAGTTCTTCTGTTGGTTGTATATGCGGATGGCATTCTTATTACTATTGTTATTACTAGAGCTATGCTTAAGCTTTTAGGGGTCCTATATATCATAGTTAATCTCATTCAAAGGACTTTGGATGTTGAATTAGTTTTCCTTTTTTTTGGGTTATATTTGGCCATAGAGGTGGTAGGAGTGGGAAAGGGATTCTTTTAGTACAAGGAAGTTTAGAGCACTCCAATTAAGCTTAATGTAGTTCACAAAAGAGGACAATTTATTTTTGGATATTGAGGAATTCTGGAAAGCCAAACTATCTCGTCCAGAAGTTGCTTATTCAAATAACATTATGTCAATACAAGATATCACAAATTCCAGCTTGAAAGCTAGATCTTGACATGGAATCTTAAAGTTCATGTTATTGCTCCTTAGATGTTGATTGGGTATCGTTCGTAGGTCAACTTTGTATTGAATTTTTGTTTAGGGTAATTTAGTATAGTAGAAAAAAGTAAGAAGTAAAATGTTCTCTCACGTGTGGGTGCAAAATCAGAATAAAGAGCTATGACACAATTTGTGTGTGAAGTTACAAAATCAGAATAAAGAGCTATGACACAATTTGTGTGTGAAGTTACAAAATCAGAATAAAGAGCTACAACACAATTTGTGTGTGAAGTTATGTTGATACACTAACTTTAGACTGGGTTAGATTTCAATATCACAATTTAGTCAAACTACAGAGTGATAAGTGAGGTTTTTTTCTAATTGCCTCCAATATGATATTTCATGAGCGAATCATGTTTATTGTCATTATGTTAAACCACAAGATATATGAAACTGAAAAAATAGGTTAAGATGTTGCTACCAAGTCTCTAAATAAAGCATGAATTGAATTTCTTGTCGTAATTTGTGGCATGATTAACATATATACTCCAGCATAAGGGGAATTTATTAGTTGAATTTTAAATACCATGGTTATAGGTTTTGTCACTTAGTATAGTGTCTTTATTGTGTTTTAACACTTTTTTAGGAGAAGGGTCCCATATGTTTGGGGTTATATTATACAGTATTTAGTGAATGAGCTTTCTCCCATTTTACTTGCTGTTAGTTTACATTGTATAGTTGGTGGATCACTATTTCATCCAAATTCATCTACTTTTTTCATAATGGACTTTTTGTTCACAGATGTCAACATAACAATCCCGTCCTCATTGATAGAAATGGACTTGGAAAAGGTTTACTTATTTACGATGGATGCCTACATGGATCACTGGAAAGAAATAACGTTAATAGACTTAATATCTGCTGAATCATATTTCTCACCGTTGGTGGTTGAACTCTTATACTGCTAGATATTTTTTGTCTGGGGGTTGAAATTAAAATTTTGAATACATTTATATTTTTTGTAGATTGACCTCAGAAGAGCTAACAACACTGAAATTATGCTCACCAAAGTAAAGATGCCACTTCCTGATATGATGGTAAGATGATCGGACCAACTTTTTATTTTTAACACACCTATGCATCAACTGAAACCATCCTTTACTCTTGTTACTAGGTTTTCATGGTATGTTTGAAACCATCTACACAAAGGCGTTGAATATTGTACATGCTTAATACCTTAATTTCGTTCTATAAACATGATGACTAATGTTTCTTTTCACTTTTCATGAGTCTAGCACATGTAGAAATTATTTCGACTTTTTTCATAATTGTTTTTCATGTCACACATTGACCTTTTACAAACAATATTAGATAATTTTGTCAAATTTTCTAGGAGCAAGCTTAAGTTCTATTGGGCTTGTAGTCGTACAATATGTTAGCTGATAATTCAAATCCTGGGTAGTAGGAGAGATGGTGGCATTCATATGATCCTTAAATATTCCGCTTGTTTCAGCTGATTCCAATTCCTGGGCTCTTACTTGACCAAATGGCCAAACTATCTGCACCCTGCAACAATTGGAGACTGAACTGATCATAGTTTAGGGGATAAAAATTGACTGACCTACAAAAGCTATTTCTATCTCATACCATCACATCTTTCATTGCCACTTTGCCTTCTAAGGCTAGAAACGAGCAGCAACTCTATTGCAAGCTATAAAAGGTATTTTGCGAACTTCGAGTTCGAAACTTGAACACGCTAGGATGATCAACGTTCCTTGCCTGAAAAACACCTGTCCTCATTATAACTGTTACAAATACCATTTCTTAATTAAGCCCGAATAGACTGCTCAAGACAATGTATCACCGTCACTTGACAACTGGAAGTTTGAAATATATCACAATAAGAATGTATTACTGTTCTAATATGAAATTTAACAAAATGAAAATTTTGAATCTGAAAAACTGTAAGATTACTAGGTTGAGCGCACACATAATATTAAGTTTTAATCTTGCCCTTGTGAACAGATGTTCTGAGAAGGATAGTGCTAAGTTGGAGATATTGAGTTGATAAATACACTTTCTTTTTTAATTTTACAAATACTTGTTTTTGGCGTTAGTCATGTAATTTTATTTATTTATTTATTTTTATTTTTTATTTTTTATTTTTTTGATAATGGTGATCGTAATTGATGAAAAGTTTAGCTTTTAATGTATGATATCTCAGGCTGCAGTGCTAGCAATGGACGAATCAGTATTAGACGTTGATCAGGTGGAAAATCTCATAAAGTTTTGTCCTACGAAGGAGGAGATGGAACTTCTTAAGGTGAACTTCTTAATATTTGAAATTAGAGGCTGATGGAAGAATTAAACTTGACTATGAGCATTTTTTCATAGTTTCTCAGAATACTAATTATTCTGTAGTGACATATCCTGTACTCTTAATTTTCTTCGTCTTTTTATTATTTCTTTTGACAAATTTATTGTTTTCTATCTAGGGATACACTGGTGATAAGGATAACCTTGGAAAGTGTGAACAGGTATTCTGTTTGCTTTGTTGAACATGATGATAAATTACTTGATACAGCCGTGAAATCTGTTGGACTAAACGTTTCCATGTAATGGTGACACCTAAAAATATTAACTTGCTGTTGCATTTTCCTGGTATTGATTTCGTGAAGTGTTCAATATGATTGACCACTGCTTGTCAAATAATTCATGTCATCTAGTAGGGTAAAAAATGCAAAAGCATCTTTTGTAGTTAAAGACTTTTGATACTTGGGAGCCATTTATTTTACATAATAATTTGACCTTATTGTTTAACAAATGTAAAATCAGGAAAACAAATGTAAAAAATGTAAGTGGTTTCCTTGGGCGGGGGAGGGCCCCTGGCCTTTTGGCCGTCTTTCCAGTTTTTGTTTATAATATATTAGATGTCTCTTAAAGAAAATAAATAAATAAAATTTTCACCTGTCTCATGTGGGGTTAAGGATGTTCATGGGACAAGGACATGATAGTTTTCTCTATGTCCCAACAAAATTTTCCGTTAAACTCTGCTGGGATTTGATAGAAATTTCTAGCTAGGAATTGCAGGGGTTGGGTTCGTTGTGGAGCATTATTTCTTGTTTAGTGTTTCTTAATTTTTTAATTTTTTTTTTTTTAAATTTCAATTAAATTAAATGAAATGTTTTGGATTTTTTCTTTCCCAATTAAATAGTTAATTCTCCATAAAATTCTTCCTTTTAAATGTTTCTCCACAGGAAATTTCTATTAAAGAGAAAATTCTTAAACATTCTAATAGAATCAAAATTATATTCCATATCAAATTATCCAATTATCCATGCATGTTGTTCAAATGTTCACTTACATAGTTCAAACCTATCAAATTAACGAAGTCATTAAACAATAAAACTTCAGAATATGTATGTATAAATATATAATCAAAAGAGGCAAACTAACCCGTTCCCATTCCCATTTAGCTCCTGGGGAATATTTTCCCTCCACTCAATTCCCACAGGCCGTTCCTGAGGGAAAAGGAACACCCCTATGTGGGGGGTATATGTTGCACTCTCTCTCTCTCTTTTCCTTTTAATTTTTTTTATAAGTTTGGTGAAGTTTTAAATTTCAGTCTCGACTTCTGTTTTAAGATTATTTGTTAAAGCTTCTACGATTGATTTGAATAGCTCACACTGCCTTCTTGCTTAAATCTCGTAGATCATAAGATATTGGTTTGCCATTCAGTGTCAGTGAGAAATCATATTCTGAAATTTCTTTCGTTGTCTAACATCTAACTTATTGCTTTATCTGATTATCATGGTTAAAATCTATTTATTTACTTTGTTAGGATTTAACTTATTCAATGTCTGATTATCATTGTTCGAAGCAATTTATTTATTTTGATTTATGTTGTGTATCAGTATTTTTTGGAGCTGATGAAAGTGCCTCGGGTAGAGTCAAAGATGAAAGTGTTTTCTTTTAAGATTCAGTTCGGCTCTCAGGTTTGGTGGTATCATCAATTTTAACTAATTTTGTTGTTTCATTATTTCTAGATTATTGAATTACATCTTTTACCTGGCATCTTTGGTTTCCATCTGCAGTTATCAGAATTTAAGAAGAGTTTGAATACTGTCAACTCGGCTTGTCATGAGGTTGTTACTGCTGAGAATAAAATCTTGCCGTAGTTTTGGTCTGGCACTTCAACCTTTCGTGCTTTAACCCTTCTAAAATTAACTATTACTACTTTGTAGGTTAGGAATTCTGCCAAACTGAAGGAGATTATGAAGAAAATTCTTTATCTGGGGAATACACTGAATCAAGGAACGGCGAGGGGTAAGGTCTTGATTACTTGGGGTAATTGGAATGTGCTGTTCATATGGAAAAGTCATCTTTAGCTATTTTCATCTATTTTGAAACCTAGGTTGGAAGGAATGGAAATAGGAGCGTAAATTCAATATAAATGCCAATACTTTATGAGAAATCCTCTGTGGTGTGAAATTATTATTTGATCAGGAAAAACTTAAGTTTTATAGTCTCGTGGGACATTGACTAAAGGTTCTAAAATATTGTATCACTTATATTGCCATTATGATTTGTGCATTTATTGGTTGATGATTGGTCTATTTCCTGATCCATCGCATAGGAATGACTTATCTTTGTTTCTAAGGAACATAAAACAATCAAAGTATTGAAAAAGAAACACTATTTTTAATCTTGCTGCTGCTCGGTGGTGGTATATGCAAGTATACTTCCTTCTTACTTAAATTAAACTCATGACCTGTTCAATGAATGGCTAATTTCAGTAGCTCATCCTACTCTGGTTGAACGCTTGCATGATACTGTCTCATCATTCATCTCCCCAAAACTTCATGGCAATTTTGAAGGGTTTTATATATTGGACGTCTTGTACTTTGTTCATTCATTTCTTGTTTTTTTAATTAAAAAACCTATAAAAATATGAGCTTACAGGTTCTGCAGTTGGCTTCAAGTTGGACAGTCTTTTAAAGCTTGCTGATACTCGTGCTTCTAATAATAAGATGACGCTCATGCATTATCTTTGCAAGGTTTTCCTTCTGATTATACCTTTACTTAAATATGCGCTAATTGGCTATTTGTGCAATTCACTTCATGGTTAATTAGAGGAGTTATGCGTGGATTATACTTTCACATATTACATAATATGTAGATATATTAGTGATGCATATCTAGCTTGTTCCCTGTTCATAGTGAGAAATGTCTGTATAAGCACTGAAGCTGGTCAAATTAACAAGCTGTACTTTTTTCCCTCGCGATACTTCCATTAATAGGAAGATAAGTATAAATTGCAGGCGAAGAGGAGAGGAAGAACCACAAAAAAGTGAGAACTGTTCAACCCTTGTCGAAGATGTAGGCCCGAAGGACAAGAGACCCATACCCCTAGCCCCCCAAAAGATCCTTCAAAGAGATTTTTCAAATGTGCCTGCTCGAGTAGTGATAGGAGATGAAAATCTGCATACGAACTGCCATTTATGTTGACATATTAGAGCGTAAATGAGCTCAATAAACCAAAAATGTTAAAACGTGATGAGTGGTAGTCTTAAAGGGAAGGCAATAGATAGACTTCTTTTGATGAAACACATTGGGTTAAGGAAAATGATACCTAAAAGCATGAAGCTATCAAGACGTCTGAAAAAGTTTTAGTATATTGCTCTAGAGGGCCTCTGGTCATCATGCATGCTGTTCCGATGTAAAGAGATGAATGAGAATCAGATTTCATGGTTTGAGTACTACGTTCCTAGATCTTTTACCAGTTTGTTGCATCTCTGGAAGGAGATGAACCCTACTATACTTCAGCTAAAGGTTGGATTGCAATCTCAAATTTGTTAGGTCCTTGCTTCGAAGACACCAGCTCTTCTTAAATTTCATTTGGACCTGGGTAGCCTAGAGGCAGCAACCAAGGTACAGATCTTTGTTTTTCTCCAGTACTCTGTTGGTTTTTGTTATGGATATCCTTACATATATATATTTATAAGAAATAGAAAAATTCACAAGGATAATGTAATATTCAAACCATTCCAAGAAATTTTCAAATTGCATTCAATTTAGGTAATACTAGTAGAACTCAAACCTTAGAGAAATCCCACAAAGAAGCGTTATCAGTAATGGCCTCCCAGTCTTCCTCCTACCTCATTGTTTCTGAAGAATTTTTCTTTTCCTTTGCTCCTAAGGAATTTTCTTCTCTTTGTTTCTGATGTATTTTCTTTTCCCTTCCATCCAAGCATACGAAAGATTGTTTAAATAGTATTACATCATTGGTCCTTGGTTTTTGTTAACATCATATTTTCCTCTCTGTAAGATACAATTGAAGTCTTTAGCGGAAGAAATGCAAGCTATAATTAAGGGGTTAGAAAAGGTCAGGCAGGAATTTGTTGCTTCTGAAAATGATGGCCCAGTCTCCGAAATTTTTCGAAAGGTACATCTGCCTTTCCTATGTTTTTCCCAAGAACTTTTCTGCACTTTTTATTCTTCCATAGTGATTCTAACTTGATTCTATTTTCTTTGAATGGCAGTCATATGTCTCTGGAGTATTTTCTAGTAACATGCATTTGCCCTATATTGATTTACTTTAAAAGGATAATTCCAGTAAAATCATGTTTTCATTTGCCCCATGAAAGAATTAATCATACATAAAAACTTCACTTCAGTAATTTGTTTAATCACACTTTAGACTGTGAAATTGAACCTGGCAATCATGTATTTGGACTATCTAGTTATTTGTATAAGTTATAAAATAGTCGGGAAAAAGACCAATTATTTGCAATCTCCACTGAATTTGAAGTATATCAGTAAAAAGAATTGGATTCACAATGATCAACATCTCACTTTTTACCCACAAACCTCCAATTCGGAAAACCTTTTGATGCAGATCCGGACCATACTATAGCGACCTATGACGTGAATGTCTTAAATAGAAAAAACCAATGTCATGGTAAAACTTGATATCTCAACCAATAAAAATCTTGTCATGTTATCATGCGCTTTTTTGCTTCATTTTTGGTCTTGTTCAACTGCTCAATACAAAAACAATAGTTTCTTCACTTTGAATAGTTGTGAAATTTTATTTGGCTTCTTGACAGCCCTTGTTTTTCTTTCTGTACTATATTGTCCTAAAACTAGACGCTCAAAGAATTTATTGCTATTGCTGAGACAGAAAACCAATTATTTGCAATCTCCACTGAGTTTGAAGTATCACAGAGAGAATTGGATTCACAACGATCAACATCTCACTTTTTACCCACAAACTTTCAATTCGAAAAACTCCTCAAGCAGACCTTTTGATTAGATCCGAACCATACTTCACCAATCTATGACGTGAATATCTTAAATAAGAAAAACCAATGTCATGCTAAAATTTGATATCTTAACCAATAAAATTTGTTATGTAATCGTGCATTTTCTTAATCATTTTTTGGTCTTGTCAAACTGCTCAAGACAAAAACAATAGTTTCTTTATTTTGAATAAAAATTTTATTTGGAACCCTGACAACCTTGTTTTTCTCTACTTTTTTGTCCTAAAATTAGACGTTGAAAGAATTCATTGCTACTGCTGAGACAGAGGCGGCGTCGGTGACAAATCTGTACTCTGTTGTGGTAATTTTCTAGATCGAACTACCATTTTGAGTATTATTAAATGATGGCAGGTAAAGGAAGCAATCTCATCTTATTTTTCATTCTGTCCTTTGGTGGACAGGGTAGAAATGCAGACGCACTTGCATTATATTTTGGTGAGGACCCGGCTCGTTGTCCATTTGAGCAGGGTACGCTATGTTCCTTATGGTTGCACTTCTATTTTCTCACTACATGTTGATATGAAAATATTTGAATCGAGTTACTCTCTGTTCTTCCAAGTTTCTGTTTTCTCGTTGATAATTCTGCACCTAATCATTATTATCATGTGTGCTTGATGAATATTCAATTTCTTTCCTCTCTTGAGAAGCTGGGTCACTTTGTGTTTAATATTGTTTGGCTGGGAAATTATGTAAACTGGACTTTGTTTTGTTATCCAAAGTTTTTTGTAGTTTTCCCATTCCCTCCGTATCTTGTTTTCATGAAAATGGTTGGATGGAGAGATGTAGAATCATGACCTTGAGTTTGTGATAACATTGTTATTCAGGGTACTTGCATGTCCTTGTTATCAACTTCAAACTCTTTGGATCGTACAATTATGTAATGCTCGAGGGATTGATGTTGATTCTTTTTATTCTTACTCTGATATTTACATGGCTAATTCTACACCAATTGGGCTGCAGTTATAGTGACATTGTTGAACTTCATGAGATTATTTCGGAAAGCCCACGAAGAGAACTGCAAACAGGCTGAATTGGATAAGAAAAAATCCGATAAGGATGCTGAAATGGAGAATGCCAAAGGAATTAGCCTTACGAAGAGCGTGAAATAGGTGATATACTTGAGTTCTCCTTAGCATGGGAGATTGAGCACTCGTCCTACATCGACGACTCGGTTGTCACCTTGCAGCCAAAGGGAAACATGCCGTGTGACCAGCTCCGAAACACGTCCAATTGAGATTTTTTCTGCAGTGCTAAAACCTCAGATTGACTCGGATATGAACTAAATGGGATGTTTATCGATGCCTGCAGAACTTGAGTTGGCCAAATTGTTTATTTGTGCATATTTGACCGGCTGCTGCTTGAATCAACAAAACCACGCCCCAACTCAACTGATCTTGGTCAATCATGGAAGATATATTGGGTGCTGACTATCTTCGCGAAGCAAAGGTGTCCTCTGTGCTGGTAGCTGCAATCCTGAATTATGGGTTGGCTCCTCCAGCAGTATTTTTCAGACTCAGAAGAGTATTTTCAGTCCTAGATGAATCTTTTGATTAAAGTAGGTGATTTGGTTTCGGATTTGACAATGCATTTGGCATAAATTTTTTGGGCAGAGAACAAATGCGTCGGAATTGCATCCTTGAAGTCAGTCCAGCCGTTCCACGAAACCGTGTACAGAGCCTCTCTAACCATTCCATACTCTAGAATGTAAAATTTTTCTTTTGTTTGATGTAACATGAAAATAGTTTCTCATTCGTAGATTTTTTTTTTTATTTTTACTCAAACCCGTCGTAGTAGACGATGTTGTATAGCGCAGATTCATAGAGGGTAATTAGAAGACGGGTTTTCCCCACTGTAGTTGTAACATAAATTGAAAATATAGGCCACGTTTGAAATCTGTCGTTTCTCTTCAAAGTTGTAACATAAGTTAAAAGTCATTCATGAAAATCATCCATTTGTTGTCCTGATTTGGCTCCCTGCATTACCATATTGGGAAAAACTTAAGTCCACATGCATGGTGTGACTTGCATTATTCCTTGATTGTTGTCCTTAGCGGAATCTTTGAGACAAGCATTGTCCACTAGAGCTTATGATTAAAGGTTCAAAACAAGAATTGGGTCAAGTGCTTGAAAAATTTGGTGGCTTTCGTAGCACTTGCTGGAGATATGTGGTGCCAAATATGCAATTATTTCATAGCATTTATTAAAGCCGTCTCTTTCAGGGGTTTATTAAAGCCGCCGTAAGATGTACTCTACTCGTCCTGAGAACAAACAGATGCTTTAACTTAGTAGCTGTCTTCACCATTTTATGGCACCTTTTGTTTTGTTTCTTTAATTAGTGCTCATCCACCTAAACATTTCTACTTTCTATTTGTTGATTTTGCTTCTCGACGAAAAGTTGATAAGTGTAAACTGTCATTCTTTCAAGCTTAATCCAAGTAAGTGTTTTAGTCACTATCATGTCACCACCAAGTCTCACATCCGATTAGAGAAGAGAACGGTCTCACATCGATTAGAGAAGAGAATGAAACATTCTTTATAAGAGTGTGGAAACCTCTTCCTAGTAGACACGTTTTAAAATCGTGAGGCTAACGTGGTGGGTTTGGGCAGTTACAAATGGTACAAGAGCCAGTTACAAATGGTAAGAGCTAGACATACTGTGAAAATTTGTTAGCGGTAAACTTGAGCTGTTACAAATAGTATAGAGTTAAATACAAAGTAGTGTGCCAACAACAATGCCGGCTCCCAAAAGAAGGTAGATTTTCATTGAACGTTCTAAAGAATCCTTACTCTAGACATAGTTTTGAAATCTTTACGAAATTTTTCCATTAAAATAGACAAGTAACACAACCAAAGGTACTAAAACCCAAACCCACATAGATAAAAGCTTTCAAATATCATGAAAGATAAGGCTATTTACAGCTTGAAAGAAATGGGAATTGGAATGCAGTTTTGTTTTTGTTTGCTCAAGCAAGTTCACGAGTTGCAGAGTCCCTATAGAGTAAAAATTATGAAGAGAGTCTCTGTTTCAATTCAATTTCAATAGGCCTGAAACCATCTCTCATGGAACTTCTTCAAGGCCCTTCCAATGGAGGCCACCCACCTTCACTCTCCTTCTCACCAACATCCATCCAACAACAAACACACCTCTTCCTTTCCAGACACATTCCATAACCCATTCTGTAACTTTTGAAGAACATGGTGTTAACAATGGCGTCAAGTACCACAAAAACAGAGTACAAATACGCCACAAACATTCCTTCCACCACCATCCAAACTCCCAATCTCTCCCTTGAATGGTAACCTCCCACTATTCTGTACTGGAACAGAGCTTCAATGCCTGCCATACCCATATTGAAAGGCAGCGCCACCAACAGCGCCGTCGCGCTTCTCCCCTGAATCAAAACCCAAGCCTTAAGAATCGACATGAATCCTCCTTTCCTCTCCATCCCCGACAACACCGATGCCAAATTACAGATTATGATGGCTTTAGCAATCGCTATTGAATACAAAAAAGCCCCAAAAACTGATACCCACATGATCCAATTGGGGGAGAAGAACCCAAATCCCTGGAGGCAATTGAAGGCGAAAAACAGCAGGAAAAACACTGTTGCATTGACAGAGACGAAGACGAACGAATTGCAGACATGGGTCACAAGGAGGGGATTGAAAAGCGACATAATCGAAGAAAAAGACGGCTCCAAACTGGGTTTCTGCTGATTCAAAGCTTGAATTACACAGGCTTTTGAAATCAAAAGGAAAGTCAGGGAAAAGGGTAGAGAATAAATGGACGAAACAACCGTTTGAGAGAGCTTCTGAATGAGAATTGAGAAGAATTTTGAAGATATGGGGAACCCAGCAGCATCAAACAGAGCCCTGAAATGATCAAAAGCAGAGGAAAAAAGAGAAGAAGAAGGAAGAACAGTTTGTGAAAGAAGAACAGAGATTGCATACGGAAACGCAAGAACAGCCGCAATTGAGGTGAAGAACTGATAATTCTGAAGAAAACTGTACACCGATCTTCTGAGGAGCTTTCTTGAATCCTCCATTGAAAGAACTTGAATCAAAATAATGGGTCTGGGGCTATGAATCGAAAGGGTTGTTTGGTTATAATGAAGAAGCTGTTGATTCCTCCATATCTAACCAAGCAACCGTAAGAGGATGAGGAAAAAGTTAAGGGTTTGATATTTGCTTCCTCATTCAATTTTGATCTCTTTCCTTTTAATTGCTTCTAATCCACTCTTTTTCCACTAATACTCATACTTAACCTAACCTCCAATAGAGATTGATTACCTAATGCTTCTTCATCCATCGATCTCATTAGTATTAATTACAATTTTTATTTTATTTTAAAAAATTATTTAATTATATTTGTCACCGAATCAAGATATCAAGGCATAATCTTTAAATGAACGGTTAGAAGTTTGAATCTTTAAGTGAGTTCAGAGAAAGTTCGACCCCACCGATTTGTAATAAAGTGGGTCCGGACATAAATACATCACGAAAATAATTGAATAAAGCCATAAATCCCATCAAGATAAGAAAAAAATAGTATTGAGAAAAGGCATGGACTCTATTCATTTATTAAAGGGATTGGATCCATGGAGGTGAGCCTATGGCTAAACTCCAAGCAACTTCAAGATTCCTTTCATTGTTTGTATTAACTTTTTTATAATAATTTTTCTATTCATTATTAGACGTCTATACTTAATTTTTTTTTTTCTTATATATTAGTTCATATGATTTTAACTTTTAATGCCCTAAAAATATTAATTGTGCATTATTTCATTGATTATTATTATTAGGTTAAATCGTAAAAACTACTTTTGAGTTTTTTTTTTTTTTTTGTTTGAAAAAGAATGTTATTGTGAGATCTCACATCGGTTAGAGAGAGAAATAAAACATTTTTTATAAGAGCATGGAAACTTCTTTAACGATATTACGAGGAATGTTCAAATTTGATGAATTTGACACAAATGTTCTATAAACAAGCACCCCTAAAAGAGTTCTATTCTCGAGCCATTTTCCATAGGAGTACCATNACCATTTTTTTTTTTTTTTTTTTTTTTCATTTCTCATACCAGGGTTTCTGGGACGTTTAGAAAAATTTCTTTGAGGTTGCGTTAATTCTTTTTTAGTATAGTCTTTTACTATATTCACTAGAGAAGAATAAAACGAGTGGCCACCCAAATCCTTTTGAGAAGACCCTAATTTGGTCATTTAAAGCACTAAAGAAGTTGTCGGAGTAGCAACTTTTTTCGTTTTTCAAACGAGTGCCACTAAAACTGTCAATTTAAAACGTTTAAGAAAAAAATGGTTAAGAGAATTAAAGAAAATGGAAGTTGGTTGGGTAGAAAAGCCTTTTGACCTATGCTTTGTTGGTGGAAGGTAGAGGAAGATCTCACCTCATCAAAAAGACAATTTTTTTAAAAATAAAAAGTTAGGTGCCTTTTTATTTTACTTAATTTAATTAATTACCTTTTGTATGGATCTATTTTATTACAAAACATGGGACAATAATATTTTTTGTAAATTAATTTTTGTCACAATTTTTTAATTAGGAGAAAATATTAAAATTACTCCGAGATACCACAAACACTTTGCTTTCAATACACTCTGTAATTTCGAGTTGCTTATAATATCCAAAAGGCAATGGGCCTCTCGCAAGCTAATAGATATTGAAGAGTTGCCATTACTGTAAACAAGCATAACAACTCGAGAGGGTGGATTGTGAGCTCCCACTGAAGAGTTGCTATTACTGTAAACAAGCATAACAACTCGAGAGGGTGGATTGTGAGCTCCCACATCAGTTAGAGAGATGAACAAAACATTCTTTATAAAGTGTAAAAATCACAAGGACGATGCATAACCGACTTTGTAAATGGGCTTGGGCTCTTATAATAGCAGCAGGATTTGGGAACTCCAGTCCAAATTGTTGGTAGCCTGCTAAAGCGACATCGGTAGGAGAACGAATCATTTTTTATAAAGGTGTGAAAATGTCTCTCTAACAGACAAGTTTTACAAACGGAAGTCCAAAAGGAAAAAGTCGAGATCCAAGGACGACAATATCTACACACGGTGGGCTTAGACCGTTACATGATTACATACCGTTATAGCTTCCCTTAAAAAAAGAAGATCGAAAAATGATACTGTTATTAGCTTCTTCTACAAATCTTTAAGGAAACTGAGACAACAAGGAGATTCATATACACAGAAGATTCAAACTGGATTGAAAAATGAAGAAACGATGTAAAAGAAAAAAAAGGCAATAATGATAAAATCTACACAACACTCTGTATGAACACCAAATTTGGTTTTGGAGCTGAAAATGTATCAGCGAAGAGGAGTATGGCGAATTCCATGTAAAAATTGTTCATCTTCCCTGAAAATTTCGAACCTCTGCAAACAGAGGAGCACTCACTGACACTTCAGAAGCATCATTACTCGCGGAAGCACTGCCTTTTCCTTCCGGTTCATCGTCGTTTCCTTTGTCCAAAGCCGCCAGCCCTTCGCACTTGTCTTCCTCTGGGTCCTCCAGCTCTGACACTGCCTCTTGCAGCTGCAAAGCGTATTCTAAGTTCCACAGCACATCTCCCATGCTCGGCCTGTCCACGCCGTATTCACCCAAGCATTTCTCTGCTGCTTCCACGAATTTCTTCAGCGATCCCTGTACTATTGAGCTGCTAATAACAGGATCGATTATCTTCTCTAGCTTTCCTTTTCTGTAATTCTGCATTGCCCACTCCGCCAAATTCACCTGTATGTGTTCACAATGAGCTATAAGAATCGATGAGTCTAACAAGAACTTAACATGAATGAAGCGTTGGATTAGCAACCTGCTCTCGCGGCAATGTCGGGTTTATCACTTGTCTCGCGCATAGAACTTCGAAAAGAACAACCCCAAATGAGTAAACATCAGATTTATCAGTCAATTGTTGCCGTCTGAAGTACTCTGGATCGAGGTAACCGAAGCTTCCTTTCACTGCAGTGCTGACATGGGTCTGTTCCAGCGATGGGGCGGCTTTCGAGAGTCCAAAATCAGAGACTTTAGCAACAAAATTCTCATCGAGGAGAATGTTTGTGGTCTTCACATCACGGTGGATGATGCCCTGAGCTGCACCGGTGTGGAGATAGTGCAGCCCACGGGCGGCGCCTATGCAGATTTCGAGCCTCTGTTTCCACGACAATGGAGGGAGATTTGAGCCGTATAAATGGTCGCGAAATGGGCCATTGGCCATGTATTCGTACACAAGAATCATCTCGGATTGCTCGTCGCAGTAACCGATTAGGGAAACGAGATGGCGATGGCGGAGTTTGGAGAGCATTTCGATCTCAGTTCTGAACTCGTTAATGCCTTGATCAGAGCTAGGGTTTCCTCGTTTGATAGCGAGTTTGGTTCCGTCTTCTAATGCTCCGACGTAGACTTTGCCGAACCCACCAACGCCGATCACTGCTTTCTCGTCGAAATTATGCGTCGCAACCTGTAACTCATTGAGGGAGAAGAAACGGCCGAGGCCGACATTGGTGTAGATACCTGAGAACCCAGTCTTGCTCCGGCGAGACCCAAAAACGCTTGATTTTCTGGAGCTGCTTTTGCTAGAGAAGAAACTGGATTGATTTGAATGCAATGGGAGAAGCCATGAAGAGAAGCTCTTCCTCTTCTCCCATCCTTGAGGCCTTTTCTGCCATCTCAAGAACATTACTCCAAGAAACAGAACCGCCATCACTCCCATTCCCAAAGCCACAATAGCTGCAATCTTCATGGTGCTAAATCTTGAGCCTCCCATGTATTTTCCATCCACTGAAAACAACCCATCCAAGCTCTGTGCATCGTTGCTCATCTTCATGATCTCTACACCATTAAGGATTGCATCTTGAAGGCCTGAATTCAGATTCGACGGACCCACCTGCGCGTTAAGAACATGAATAAAAGATTAAAACAACCCTTTTTGGAGAATTTTATCTCCAAAGGCAAACTCTATCCCTAAAAATATGGTTCTTAATAGGAAGGCAATGCCATATACTAATTTAGAGGATAATTATGAGTTTATAAGCTAGGAATAAACCACCATTGGAAGCCCTATCGGAAGTTGAAAACAAAGCCATGAGAATTTAGTTCAAAGTAGACAACATCGTACTATCGTGTAGAATTAAAAGCCTTGAAGATGTAATCAAAAGTGACTATGTGACAACAAATTGTGTACTTAGTTCGAGGGGCTCGAGTTTCGATTAAAGGGATGTTGTTAGAGGGCTAATAGACATAGAAAGGCTCTATAATGTACTTTGTTCGGAAGGATTGTTGAGGATTCGTAACATTAACAACAAGCTTACGAGTTTGGTAGCAGTTTAGGGAGGTGACCTGAATCATGATGGTGTTGTTCTTGACGGAGGAGGCATTGAGGACGAGGTCTCTGTAGTAAGGAGTTGAAAGATCGCCGGTGAGCTGAGAGAGGTCAAGATCTGCAATACCCATCATCCCATTGATGTAAACATTGAAGTACAAAGTGTTGAGGACGGAGCTCACAATGTCACAGAAATGGAGTCTGATCAAATACGAATAGCTCTGCTCCACATTAAAACTCCAGCTCATATTAAAGCTTACTTGCATTGTTTTTGAATCTTGCAGATCCTCCGCCGTTGCATAAACCCAATATGGAGCAATCAATGGAGTCAAGTCGTTTCCAGGGTATTTAATCGAGTTCAAACCCACAGAAACGTTCTTAGAACCCTGTGGGAATCTGTTATAAGCATCATCTGTTTCCCACGTTCTTGACAACGTATCGTTTCTAGGAACAATCTGAGGCCCTCCGACATTAACACGGTAGCAGATTTCCAGAGCGAAATGCGACAATCCGCTAAAAAACCCTACCGGAGAAACAGAGGTGGCGGAATCGGAAAACAGAGGATCGGGGGCGGAGACGATTTCAATGGCATTGATAAACGCCGATGAATTCTTCTTTGGTTTGAATTGAAGGGAGAATCGATCAGTGGTGATGTTGATTAGATACTCCTTGGAGACGATTTTGGAGTCGGCCTTGATTGAGAAATCGTGGAGGAGGACGAAACTGTCTGTTGTGACAGTGAAAACGGAATCGGAAAGATTATAATTAGGGTGAGGAAGAGGGTAAAAATAGAGGCGAATCCAATGGCGGCCGGCCTGAGAAATGAAGAAAGTGTAAGTGGAATCGCTGGGGAAGATTCTGGCGGTGCGGAAGAGAGGCAATGCCCAAGAAGACAGAGGCGAAACAGAGGCGTTTACGGGAATGGAATCGATTGAGGTTTGGACGTCTTCTTCAGTGGCAAGGAGAGAAGTCGATTCGCGATCGGATTTGAAAATCCGGCCGTCGTCGAGATGGGTTTGCTCCGGCGAGCCGCAGTCGATCAAGTAATTGTCGCGAGGGGAAAAGGGAACAAAAGAGGGATGAATAGCAGAGGAGAGAGAGAAGAAGAGGAATAGAGAGAGGAGGAAAAGGGAGGAGGGGAATGGAGTGGTACAGAATTCTCCCCCCATGGCCGCCGGAAGTGGAGGAAGTGGAGACTTTTTAGAGGTAGAGTGAGAGGGGGAGCGACGGCGGCGGCGGAGGAGGAGGAGAGGAGGAGGAGGGCATGGTGGAGAAACGGCGGAGAGGGAGGTAGATTAGAGGAAGGAGGGAGAGGGCATGCAGAGTAACAGAAGATGGAACACAACAACAAACTGCGTTACATAGAGAGAGAGACAGAGAGAGAGGCGTTAGCCAAAGGGCATAGCCATTGCTTTGGAGTTGGTTGGAGGCAAGTAAGTGAACTACGTGCATACCTCTCATGCATCCTTCCACCTTCTTTCGATCTTATTATTAGACTTTTTTCAGTTTAATTATTACCTAATTTTTAAGTTTGTTCTAATCTAGTTTTTATTTTTGTTTAGATAACTATTGAAGTGGGTCCCAAGAGCACTGGAATTTATCAGTTTTCCGTTGGATAACGACCAACTAACTCCAAAGCCCATTGTCCAATCAATAAATGTAATTGACAAAAATTAAGCTAAAAAGAATGTCAATATATTAGCAGTTGTGAAGCTGTGGTAATGCATTACCTAAATTATAAAATAAAAATAAAATTGAAGAAACTTTGATAATGCACACCACTAATACTAGTCCCTTCAAAAGTCTTCTTTATTTGATAATATTATCCTAATTTTAACCCTTTTTTATAACAAAAAAAATAAAAAATAAAAATAGAGTTATTTGTCACATTTTAATATCCTAACTAAGTACAAGTAAAATCATTTATCTATGTACGACGTTGAAGTATTTATATAGAGAAAAATCTATATTACTGTAACAGCTCAAGTCCACGGCAAGTAAATATTATCCTTTTCAGACTTTTCCTCAAGGTTTTTAGAATGCGTCATTCTTTTCTGTAATCAGACTTTTCCTCAAGGTTTTTAGAATGCATCATTCTTTTCTGTAATCAGTAATCGAGGTGGGATCTCACAATTATCTACCTGCTGAAATTTACAAGTTTAAAAGAAAACGAATACTATATATTCTCCTGTTTCGAATCTCTGTGAATAACAACAAATTTTCCCTTCAGCCATTGTTCAGAGACAAAGAGGAAAGATAAGACGACTTTCATAAAAGCTCCAAAAAAATAGTGGAATACATATGGTGACCACAATTCTTCTTGGAGGAGGACTTTATAATATGATAAATATGTGCCTATATGAACCAAAGAATGTTGAGTTTCATATGTCAACTTCTTAATGGTCAATCACAATCTGCAGAGAATTTGACCAACAGATGTTACAGCTGTTTACTTATCATTGCATCTGACACCCCTGTTCTTCTGCTTTGAGATATACAAGTCCACGCCTTATCCTCTGCACGTCAATACCAAATAACAGCCATTAAAATAGACGGAAGGTCACCAAAAGAACAAGAAGGGAATCTACAAATTTCATTCATGATGATCAGTTTAGAATGTTTGGTCCATTGTCGGTAATGTGGATTGCAGTACTGGTTCGATGAGAAACGGAAGATGAAGAAAGAAGGACAAGAACGATAAGAATTCATAACAGTGTTGGAAAAAGGATCGATTTAGCTTTTTCAACACCGTGAGAAAGCTGCTTATGTTTAAATAAGCATATGTATCATACTGGGGTTTTCTATAAAAACTAGCTTAACATGGCAAGGCCAGAACAAACGGTTTCTATTTCGGTAAAAGGAATTTTGGTACCTCTCTTGTATCTGTCATTCGTAGAAGTTCCAATCTTTCCAGGGGCCTCCGATTTGAAAGGGTAGCAAGCTGCAGCAATAAGGGATTACAATTAGCTTAAAGATTGTGAAAGTCCATGAATAAGTTTGATGAGATACAAGATGGAGAAGCTACCCAGAAGCTGAACCGTTCAGGATCTCGAGATGAGGGCATCATTGCTTCCACATTAAGAAGTCTATCGTGTTTGCTATGATCTGTCAAAAATCCCATTACTGGCCAAATTGTGTTGCATGAAAAAATGTGCATGAATGGAGAAAAGGAGATCAGAATTGGTCTAATAGTTTATTTTGGCATGATATTATGCATGTGAGAAGGCAAGGGAAAGGCCGCTGAATTCAACAAAACTACGTTCCTTCAAGACAAATCCAAATGCAACAATGTAGGTGGAAAAGTTTTTAATCGAACTGCACAACTAAGTCAAATCACTTGCACAAAGGGCAATATCCTATGATAAACAAGTAGAAAAAAATTCATTTTCAATTTTGGAGAAGTGGTGCTGGACTGCTGGTACCTGAGTTTTTCATCAAGCTTTAACCACTAACGACATCATAATTATGATGTTGAGGCAGGGACAAAATAGGAACCACCAGAAAAGTTTAATTTGGAGCAGACTGGTCTCTTTGAAAATAAAGATGTCTAATAGGGAACAAGTGGAAAAGATACTCTAAATAACTAAATTGTGTGACTTGATCATGTTCATATTATAGTATTTATAAATTACAGAAATTAGAGTTCATAGTGCTAAGAAACAGTTATACTTTGGAATCTCCATCTCCTCATCTTTTTCGCAGATTGACATTCATGACCTAACATTGACATTTGGTGCAATTGGTTACTTCCTCGAGGGATGCCAAAATTTTCTAGGCAAGCAAGCCTCGTGAGGAACCAACCACTCCCAACAACATGGGAGAAGCTTGATTTTGAATAGGAACAGGATAGGGATTGAGAACTTTTCCTTCAATTTCTCTTTACCTGAATATTGTTAACTGAAAAAACCAATTCTTTCAAAAGCAACAGCTAATAGGAGAGATCGCAAATATGCCTATGCATGACCTAGAGAACAAAGCTAGAGAAGGTATTCTGTTCAAACCCATTGAAATCATAACCTTCGTGTAAGGGTTAGGGGAGAATAAAGAGGAAGATGATGGTTTTCTTGTCTACAAAATTGTCTCTTATTGTGAGCCCTTTAATGATCCATCTCCATATGTACCTGTTTCTACTCAACCACCTATTACTCAGGTTTATTTTCAACAATCACCTCTTTCGGTTACATGCCCTATACCAGAGGCTTGTTCGTCATTGGATCCAAGAACAAGCAATGTCCTATTGCTTTTCATAAATGTAAATGTTTGTGCACTTATCCCATTTCCTATTTTGTTTCAAATACCATTAGTCATCTTCAACCTGTTTTTTCATTGCATCCCTGAAATCTGTATCTATCCCAAAAAAACTATTCAGGAATCTTTGTCATTTTGGTTGGCCTGCTAGATGACAATTGTACTTGAGATTTAGTGTCACTTCTGGTAGGAAAGAAGCCTATGGATCTGTAGCTCGATTGAAGCTCGTCTTGTTGTTAAGCCTACACATAAACTCAAGGCATCGACTATTCTGATACTTTTTCTTTTGGTTGCTAAATTGGCTTCTGTCAAGTTATTCGTTTTATCAACATCCCTTTATCAATGGCCCTTGCATCAGCTTGTATTAAAAATGTCTTCCTTCATGATGATCTTCAAGAAGAGGTGTATATGAAGCAATCACCAAGGTTCACTCTTAGGGGGATAATAGAAAGGTATGTGTTGTCTTCGTAAATCCTTGTATGGATTAAAGTAGAGTCCACAAGCATGGTTTGAAAAAATCAGTCAGGTGATTGAAAACTTTAGAATGAGGAAAAGCAAGTTAGATCATTTTGTCTTTTATAAACGATTTGAAAGTAGTGTCATCATGTTGTCATGTATGTTGATGATATTGTCATTACAAGTGATGACACATTAGACATCTAATATTGAACACCTTTCTCCATAGTCAATTCCATACAAAAGATTTGGGAATGTTGAAATACATTCTAGGAATTGAAGATTTATTGACCGAAGTAGGAAAATTAGGGGCTAAGCCATGTAAAACCTCAATGATGCCCAACTTGCAGCTCACAAAAGAATGTGAACATTGCGAGTTGCAAGTTGGGCATGATTAATATAACATGCTCCAACTTGAGGGAGGAGTGTTAAAGTTGTTATATTAGTATAGTTATGTTTTTGGTGAACATATTAGTTGTTTTGTCTTTTATTGCCTTTTTACTTTCTCCTCGGTCAACTCTATTCCATGTAGCGGATATACTACAATCAACGAGTAGGAGGAAAAATACCCAATAGTTCCGTCCAAGGTCCAAATAAGGTCTCATACCATTCTCCTCTCCTTCAGAAAAATATTCATTACCGTAAACCCAGGGAGACCAAAATATATTCAACTTGAATGCCAACCGACGTGGAATAGATGAATAAATCCACGTGAAAGTTACAGTTGACAGGGGAAAGCCAAAAATTTCCGGAGTAAGGCCAAAATGAGAGTCAAACTGATAAACAGTTGTCAAGTATTGGTATTAAAAAATCAATTAAAAATTTTCGTGAAATATTTATAATTGATTGGAGGTTTTAGATGAAAAAATGAAGAGTACAAGTATCCAAATTTTGTAATATATTTATGGGATGCAAAGAATATGACAATCTAATCCAAGCAAAGGAGACATCAACTTTTATGAAGCTGGGTAATCTGAAAAAGTGAAACAATAATAATTTGGCTCCAAAATTTACGAATCTATTTTTCGTCTTTAGAGAATAAATTTATCAAATCAACACTTCAAGTACAGGGTAGATATACTTTATAGAGATGTGTTAAAGAAATTTGAGAAAGATTTCTTGAGAATTTCTTGAGATTTTTAGCGTCAGTTTAGTTCCAAGGAGTGGCATATTGTAGAGGAGGAACTTGGTCACCCCTCTTTCAATAAAAGAAATATACTGTTAAAGAAACATAAGCGGATATCAAAAGGTGTACGAGGGGTTTTAAGGACATTTGGAGTTGGCTTATTAAACTGTCTTCTTTTCATATTCTCTACAAAATCTTCTTCGTAACCGTTTTTTGTTATTACAATTTGAGCCTTTTCTGTAATTGATGTTCTCTTCAAGTTGTAGCGGGCTCTTTCTGTAATTGGTGTTCTCTACAAGTTGTAGTGGGCTCAATTTTTGTTCTTCCATAGTTGGTTTTTGTTCCCAATATAAATGTGTGTGGGGACGTCAATTTCTTGTGGCAATTGAAGACAATTGTTTAGGAGGCTTTTGGTGTTCAGTTGGCTATTAACAGGTCGTGCAAGGCAGCTATATACCTCCCTTCAGCCTTTAGTTACTAAGAATTTTTGTGATTACCCTTTGTTTATCATAATTTTAAACTGAAGCCATATTTTGTAATTGTGTAGTTTGTTAGTCTTTGATTTTTGTTCTCGTCTCCTTTTTCTTTGGCTTTCCTTTTTCCCATGTTTTTGTATTACCTTCTAATTCTTCACAATGAAAGTTGGTTTTTTCATTAAACGAAAATAGTATTCTATCATAAACGGTCTTGAACAGGGGTCTTTTAAAATAATAACAGAAACTTTGCATCAAGTAAAATGAAATATTTACATCCAAACAAAGGCCAAAAAAAGCCTCTGTCCAAGGAGATAATAAGTAGCACAATCACTAAAATTAGAGTTTTTTTATTTTTAATGATATAATCTCCCTTACCTCGTCTAGATGCTTCTTTTGCCTTCCTTATCCATGACTGAGCGTACTCTGCTGCATTATTTGTCATTTCCTGCAACTGTAAACAGGCATACAGATGCTTTGCAAGTGAGAAATCAACAAAAGAAGGGGAAAGCGGCAAGAACAAAAGAAAACATGTTACTCAGACGTACATAAACATCAAACCTTACGTACCAAACATACTGAGTTGAGCAAATGAAAATTCTGAAAAACCTACTTTGATCGAAAAAGATAATTAATTGCACCTAAAACATATCCCTATAATTTAGCCTCTCAAAATGCCAGATTCATGCCAGATAAATTAGTATTGGTTAAAAATGGCCCCCAGCTCATTATGGAATATTAAGATCCTGGCCAAAAGGCAACAACTTCAACATCTGGCTTATCTTAGAATATAATGTATCCGAAGCAAAAAGAAATACATATAGCAAATGAAAAGCCAAGTTTTCAGTAATTTACTTCTGCTTGCTCTCTTGTCCCTTCTGCGGGAGCTACATCATTGACCCATTCGATCTCTGCCACTCGATACCTGAATAAAGCATTAAAAGAAAATAAACCCGTCTAACTAAAACTGGAAAACTTTCATAACTCCTTTGGCTTTTGTAGCTTATCTTTTTCGGGGATACAGAAACAAGAAGTAAATCCGAAAACCTGTTTCAAGTATGAGCAAAACATCAAAGTGATGCAAACTAACCCATCTTGATCCCAAGATCGAATAATACGAAATCTTCGACGACTTTCAATCTGCACAAGTTTTTAAAAGCAGGACATACATAAGTATGAGAAAGGACAATCAGACCAATAGTATTCTAAGAACATGAATGCTTCTTCACGAGGAAATGAGCAGCAAGAAATTATAACTTGTAATTGTGGCATCCTTTACTTTTAAAGATAATCAACTTGAAAACATAGTAGGATTTCTTTTTAATGGAAAAATGGTAGGATAATCCAGCCAAGTCGTGGCAGTGTGCCTTCTAAATGAGGTGAATATTCTTAAGCAGAAGAAACTACTATCAACGCCATATAATATTTCTACTACTCAATCTTTAAGCCACATTACTCTCGACTATCCATAACAAAGTGGCTCAGTTCAATTAAAATTATAACATCACTCGCATATGTACAAGAAAAATATCTAAATCACATATCAAATGAGAACATGAAAGGAAGTTCTTATGTTTACATCTTCAGCCACAATAAATCAAAATTAAATATTTAATTTAGGATATGTAATGTATATGTTATGGACATCACCTACAAATTTACAGAAATAGCTGATATTAATGTTAAAAGAGATATCTACTACACCATATTGGATCAATTCACCAAGGTTATGAAAACAAATATAAAATAATACAAGAACAGATGCCTAACCTCTAGATAGAATCGTCCGTCCGCAAGAGGCTCACACCTGATAAGGAAAAAAAAAACAATGGGTAACGTTTTCTTTTGATTAAGGGATATGAGGGGCCAAAGTATGACTGACACCTACTCGGTAATTTCCACTTCACATGCAAAATCAGCGATAGAACCTGTTGTAGAATCCACAATAACCTAGATGACAAACATACAACCACAACAGTAACAGTCAAGCCTTTAAGAAATTTATTATACCTTAAGAAAAGAGAAGATCAGGATAACTTCTTGAAAAAAAACTAATAGTTACAACATCTACCATTCCCATACGATGATTGCCTTCCATTACCCTCCGGACCTGTTATGTAAGTTAACGGAATTGGTTTAAATAATTCAATATGATAAACATAAGGTGGAAAAACGGCACCTGGAAGATTGCTTATTTAAAGAAAAACAAACTAACAAAGAAAAGAGAAATTTATGGCCAGAGAAAATCATTTATAGGAAAGGAACTTTGATTAAGAGAAAAGAAAAGTGAGTCCACAACTTTCATGAGAGAGAGAGAGAGAGAGAGAGAATTAAAATTTGTAAAGTCAGCAGAAGCACAATAGGTCTCATGGAAGTATTGCGTATCAAGATAATCACAAGAAATAAGTTTATATGGCTTGTTCAGGATAAAAACAAATAAATTCATAGGCTTATTTAGCTAACCACAAGTACAGAGACAACAATTGCACCCTGAAGAATAATAACTATGTGAATAGAGAAGGACTTTAGGGTGTTCATTATTTAGGATGTGAACTCATGTCCTTGCAGTCACCATGCAAAATATTTGCTTGAACTTGCGGTACCAAAAGAGCCGACTAATTCACAAAAGCACTTTAGCACATATTGTTCCAAAAGGCTCCGCAAAAAAAAAATAAATAAATAAATAAATAAGCAGGCAACGTGCTGATTGAAATATCAAAAAACAAAAATTGAAAGGCAACATGCTGTATACGTTACCAGAAATTTAAAAAAGAANAATTAAAAAAAAAAAAAAAAAAAAAAAAGAAACCTTGACCAACTCACCATAAGTCTGTAGCGGGGTTCAAATATGTGAAGCGGGAATTTCTGACATGGGATAACAACATCCATGACAAAAAGAGGCATTATATCGATCCCAAAATTTGCCAAACCATCATGTTCTGACTTCCTTTCAGCATACTCCTCTGGAAAGTTCTTCTGTATAATGTTGCTCAGCGTAACACTGGTAAAAACCAACTGAATGTCATGCAAAAAAGTGATATCAACCGAACTAGATAATAAATTATACCATAATGTTTACTTAACAGGAGACATTTTCATGTTCATATAATATCACTACACTACAAACAACAAACATGCACATGCATGTATATAAATTCTGTAGCATGCATGCACTAAGCTTTTTACGTGTTTTACCAACTCTCAACGACACCTGGGGTTCATTTATGGACTTCCGTTCATGCTTTAACCAATTTTCATAACAAAAGCACATATTTTATGGGTAGAATGAAACCAAACATGACTGCTTTTTGGACTTCAATACCATGCCCTGATTACTACAACATGAGCAGCTTACCTGATTGCACATGTTCTTGAACTGATAAAAAGAACTGTTCGGCACAGCGGACATTTATTACCTATAATTTCAATACACGATCAGAAAGACAATTCTAAGCTCTCACATCTCCCTCCAAAATAATAATAATAATAGTAGTAGTAATGAAATGATAACTATTGAAATTGAAATGCCAACGGGGAGAGGGAAACAAAAACCACTAACCACGATCCATCGACTGAAATAAGCAAGAACGGCAAAAAGAATGCCCACAGGGAGTTGTGATGGGTTCATAAAGAAGCTTAAAACAAAGGGTGCAATCAAATTCATCACTACGATCTGGTAGCCCATGGCGTCCCCTTCCTGTCTGACTCACAGCTATCCTCTCCAATCTCTGAAGAGAAGCCTGAAGAGGATTGCTACATATTACAAGAAACAAAAGGGAAATTTTTTTCACAAAAAGGACATCAACTAAATTACATACATTTCTATATGAAAATAGAAATATATTACCTTAGAGGGTCAATTTGAAGGCCGGATAGAATAATATCCTTTGCTATGTCATATTTTTCTAGCTGCATAGTTAACACAAAATTACAGTTATATGTATAAAAAAATATTTTTCTAAAAAAGCTAAAATTAAAAATGTGGAGTATTTAATCTTTTCTACTTTTATGATAAAGATCGGGCAGTTTTGTTCAAGCAATCAAATGTCGATGAAAATATAAGGGTCTAAAATTTACGGAGGTACAAAAAAAATTGAGAAGAAACCACCGAAATTTTGAAAGTTTGTAAAAATCATTTAAACAGTTATTTCAGCAAACTATTAAACTTTTCATACAAGTCTATAAATATAAGATTGAATCAATGTAAAATGCCACATATTAGAAAGATAGATTACACGATGAAACCATGGAGAGAACAATAAGAATAAAGAAAATGGGGCGGAAGTAAGATGTGCAAACACGCACATATACAAAGAGAGCAAATTATTGAACGAAGCATAAAAACTAAATAAATCCGTATGGTAGAGTGAGATGCTGAAAAAGGATATGTTAATCCACTACTCTAAGATTATGGGTGAGTTCCACTAGTAGCACAATTTATGGATGAGACTTAACAAATGCAAGTACGTAATGTACGAACAAAAATGTTGTCAAGTTTGAGTTGGTCTTGTAGCAGGTGAATTTTTCACCATTTTATTTCTTTTTCAAGTTTTTATTCCTTTGGATGTTTGTTTCTGTAGATTTTCCATGATTATCTTTTAATAAGTTTTTTTTTTCTTTCTATTTACTCATCTTGACATCTAGTTAATATTTCCATGCTATTCCAGAAGAAACATATTGTCCCTCCTATTGAACTTGACCATCATGATTTACAGAAATATAGATATGTCGACTGGAAAATTTCCTCCCATTCTTTTTGTTTGGAAGTCAGGTAAATCTTATCTTCAAAAATAAGATATTCTTACGAGAATGAGAGCATTAGCCTTCAGAATATATGGTTTCACTGATTTACTGCATTGGTCCATCAGCTTCTCAGCATCTTTTAGTGCAAGCTGAAATATTGTTGAAGAGTTAACAACGCAACCAATGTAATTCAAAAGGAAATATTTCCCATAAAAAATTAAAGTAGATCAAAAGCAATTAGTAAATAGAATTACTTCAGCAAGTACTGTAGGATCCAACCCATTCAATGGTCGATATTCAGAAGCAGATGGTGGTCTATCTTTGAGGAATCGACTAATCCTGTTTATTGGCATCATCGTTACAATGAATGAATACTGAATGGAAGAAAGATAAAACTATTTTTAAAAAAAAATAATAATAATAAAAATAGAAACCTGATATAAGCAGCACTTCTGTTGTTGAGAATAACCGGATCACCTGGTTTGATGTTATTTGCTCTTGAGTAACACTTGATTGCCTGAACAAAAAATAAACTTGAATTTTATTTTCAGATACTGAGAATAAAAAACTGATCGTGCAATATAAACAAACTCATATGTGGAAGTTGATAGTTTAATGCATAATCTGAAGAAAAGTATTATACTTTCTCCAATAGTAAGAGAACTAAGAGAGCAAGAAGCGAAACATTTCACCTCTTCAAAGTTATTATCTCTAAATGCTCGGTTCCCGTTTTGTACGAATTCAAAAACATGACTAAACATGTTCCATGTTAATGAACCCTCTCCTTCATTGGCCTGCACAAAATGAACAGTTTCCAATCACATTCTGAGACATGTATTAAATCAGAAAAGAACTGATGTTATCCTTCACTTTTCATCTCAAAAAATATATATCAAAACAGGAGAAATACTTTATCTGTATCAATACTAAAAAGATAATTATTACAATCTTTCAGCTTATTGACCATTCATTCAGCAGCTGGCATGGATGCTATCTTCTTTAATGGATAATTGCAGTCATCAGCCAACAGAAACTTGTTGGGTCAAGTAAACTAGCTATAAAACCTACAGTAGCTGTTAAATCTAAAATTTCAAAAAAGACACGAGCTTGCATCATTCTTTCTCATAACGATCAAGCTCAATGTTGCAGTGATTTATAGCTTTCATATGAAATATTCTACAATTTTTTTTTTTTTTTTCACATCGAAACAAGTCTATGGTAAATTATTTGTTTTATCTTGACTTTTTTTTCTTTTCCCTTTTCCTTTTCCCTTGATTTAATGTCAATTAAACAGTGAGTAATAGATGAATAATTTGCTAAAGGAGACAACTAGAAATGAACTACTTTGCTAGTTCTTTCCAAGTCAAGCTCGAGTTCATTTTTTACCAAAGCACTCTTCACAGCGATCATACACTTTAAATGAAACACAATTGGATATTCGGAAGTTGGAATGATACGATTGTGGAACCCAGAGATATTACAGGAGTAAACAAAAAACATTAGAAATATACTAGAAAACAATTAATACAGCAAAAAATAAAATAGTCCAGATAAATCCTCAAAGTTTCCTATCTCCTGCTTCCACTCGTTGAGCATTATAGAACAAGACAACACAGAAATGGTCTAGTTCTTGCCTCGATTTCGCAACAAACAAGAAAAGCTGCATGTAGCTCAAAAAGAAAGAAAGAAATAAAAAACTAAAACACCTCAAGGCTCAAAGCTCGGCACTTCGTCCTTTCAACACAACACATTGAATCAGAAAAACTAAAGCAAAAGAAAGTGGAAAAAAGAATAACAACCAAAAGAGAAGATAATCAATAACGAACTGACCGAAATGTAGTCGTCGATGTCGCCGAGAGAATCCACGGGCAAACTGTTCGAAGAAGGCTCGGCCATAGCCAATGCAGAAACGGATTGAAACTCTTCTGTGAGACGAAATTCAAGACGATAGAAGAAAATTGAAGCTAAAAGATAGAAGCACTTTAAGAGCAAGTTGCAATGACCATCGTGTTCGTCCCTGAATCCTTCGTCCACACACGGACCAAATTCTACTACGTGTTTTCTCTCTCTATCTCTCTCTCTCTCTGTCTCTCTCTCTCCAGCGAGAGGGCCAGTGGGAGACGAATTTCGAAGGGCTGAAATTTTTTTTAGTTATTTTGTAATTTTATTATTTTCGTAAATATGATTTATAATTTAATAAAACACGCAAAAATCATTAATAAATAATGAAAATGTGTAGGAGCGTTAAATCAGAGCCGTAGGATGAAATTTCGAATCCCATCCAATTGTAGAGTGCCAGATCTAAGATGATTAGATGAGGATATAGTTGGAGGCTACGTAATAACTTTATGACCAAATTTAATGATCAAAACTTTATGGCATTTTGAGTTTTTTTTTTTAAATTTAATTTTGAAATAGTCAATAAAGTCTCCTTTTAATTTTATTTTAAATAATCCAGCTTAAATTTTAATATATTTATTTCGTTTTTTATTATAATTACTTTTTATTTTAAAATTTTGAACATTTTAAATAAGATTATGAATTCATAAATTAAAAATAAGAGTGCGACATTATAATATAATACCAACTATAGTCTAATGACCATGGTACTATCAAGTGGGATGAAACTAAAAATTATAAGATTTAATATCCGAAAGATAGTCAATTAATTCGAATATTACGAATATTTAGGAATAAAATTTAATGGGGAAAATGATAAAGAAAAGTAGTAAAGAAATAGGAAGAAATGTTGTTTTGTTTCAAAGAAACGTAGGTGCCGCCCAATATGCCTTCGGTGGTGAAGTTGAGATAAGGGAATTAGACGGCACGGCAGGGGCAGGGGCAGGGGCAGGGGCAGGCGGCAGCAGCAGTAGCGGAGGAAGCCATATCACTGATGCCGCCGAAACCTGCCCCTTCGGATTCCTTTCTATCTGCTAATGCCACTTGGGATGTGATTTGCCGCCTCAGATACAGATACCTATTCTCCCCTATCAACTTTTCTCTATCAACATCTCATCCTTTGCCCTTTTCCAGAGTGCGGTTCCAAGAGTACAAAATCGAATCAGATGAGAATTGATGTCTTATCTAAACAAATGAGCTCGTATCTTGATGTAACTAGATTGAAAGGTACCTACTACTCCAAATAGAACACTCTTACTTTTTTTAAGGTTGAAAGCTCGATCTCTCGAGTCCTACATTGGGCCCGCCATGTAAGAGGGCTTCATACCATTCTCGCAGAATTGAACTTGGATCATTCCCTTCAACTGCAGGGCATCGTTATCTTTTTTTTCCTGCATTTTTCGAGCTATAGGGATATGATTTGAACTTTATGTTCTTATTTGTTTGGAAGTATCAGGGGATACATGAACAATTTCACAAAGATCATGCCCTCTGATATGCCATGTAAGTTTAAGCAGGCTAGAAACTAATGGACTTCTCTGCACATAGAATGTAAGTTTAAGCAGGCTAGAAACTAATGGACTTCTCTGCACATAGAGATACTGTTTAATTCTATGTGCATATTACAGTTCTGCACTAAGATTCAAAGGGAAGTTGCCTCTCTCCTCTCATTCCTAATCTCAGCCCGTAAAACCACTCCATAATCTATGGTAACAGTTTAAGCCGCCCACCGCTAACAGATACTATCCGTTTTTGCTCGTTTCGTATCGCCGATAGCCTCACGGTTTTAAAATGCATCTGTTAGAGAGAGGCTTCCACACTTTTATAAGAAATATTTCATTCTTTTCTCCAACCGATGTGGGATCTCACAATCCACCTCCCATGGAGGCCCAGCGTCCTCGCTGGCACACCGCCCAGTGTTTGGCTCTGATACCATTTGTAACAGTCCAAGCTCACTGCTAGTACATATTGTCCGTTTCGGCCCGTTACGTATCGTCGTCAGCCTCACGGTTTTAAAATGCAACTACTAGGAGAAGTTTCCACACCCTTATAGGGAATGCTTCATTTCCCTTGCCTATGAACCGGCTAAGCTTTGCAACCATAGTAACCAAACTGATGGAAATGGTACATCATTTAGAGCAAACATTGCATATTGGCATTGCAGTTTCTCAATATCAGATATCAATCGGATGAGCAAAATTCACATACAGATCCATATGAACACATAATTAATAAGTACCAGCTAAACAAGTATTGGCTATGAGCACTTTAATTATCAAAGCCATACGGCAAACTTCTCCCCCATTCTTCTTCCTTGGGGATTAGATATACTAAACAGCCTTTCTCAGAAATAAAAAAGTTCTGATCTAGATTTGAATGCATAATATTGATATCGATATGATCGAGTCTAAATACAAAGCAAGAATAGTAACGTTCAACTCCTCAAAATAAAATCAAAGTAAAAAAGAACGGTAAAGAGAGGTAAATAAAGTACCTATACTCATTTCTGAAACACTGTCTTTTTAAGTTAATGAAAGAATTATGCTCTATCCTTCTCAGAACGAAGAGGGAAGAAAGACAGACTTGTATGAACTGCTGCCAGCCTTTATCTGCTATGAATTGACGTATTACATCATCACCTACAGGTAATCACACAAGAAAGTGATTAGCTCACTTGGTTGGAGGCGTGTTACTTCGATGTAGAACACGCCACCGAATATTGTTTTGATCAACCGACTCCAATGGAGTGGCTGTCTCGTTCCTGATTCGCTTGATCTTGGGGCTCAGAAGGCCCCTATGGCGAAATCCATACAGGTTGAGCACCTGATTGTCAGCAAAATTAAAAGCCCTCTCCATGCTACTCAAGCACCTTTCAACTGGATAATCTCCATAGCTACCACAAGGCTTGCAACCGACAAAATGCGTCACGAATGGCCACCTTTCGTCGCCTAATCCAGGGTGATACTTCTCGATCATTTCCTCGTACCTATCGACTAATCCAGCCCAATAACCATGCAAATAGTATGAATTCTCAAGAAACACCTTATCCATCCATTGATCTTTCTGAGAAAGCAATAGATATATCAAAGCTGACTGATCATCAGCCTCAAATGCTGGCCTGCCCTTCAAGAATGCAGTCAAAATCTTCCCAGCCTCTTCTCGAATCGGACCCTTTGGTCCCATTGGAGCCCAAGCATCCAGCAAATCCAAAGACCATTGACAATTCCGAAACAAAAAGCTTCCTGTGTTGAGTGCAATCCAGGACTTCTGGTTGAACATCAAATCAGGATATCCATGAACAACCAAATTATAGTTATCATATTTTTCTAGAGGAATCTCAAACACCATATCAGTAAATAAAGCATCGCTATCCATCCACCAAATCCACTCAACCTCAGGGTGAGACAACATCAATCGCCGAATCAGCGGCAACTTGGCCCAATACCCAGCAAGTTCCTTGTCTAAATGAGCCAAATTGTATACTATTTCAATCCCATGAAGCCTGCAATAGTCAATCTTATTCTTGATTGCCTTCAACAAATAATGATCCCCAATTGGGTTATCACAGGGTTTTGGAGGAGAACCAGTAACAAGCAAGATCCTAGCTCTTTTATTAATATAATTAGGAAACTGAGGGTTCTGATCAAGCCAAACCTTTCGCTCCTGGTTCCAGTTTGCAATCTTGGGTCCGAGCGTGTAAGTGACATTAGGGTTTATTTGAGTCTCGGCAGGATCATCAGGGTCATTGGGGTCGCCGTCAGATCGAATCTCGGCAAGGATCCGGTTGGTTTCTTCGATGATGTTTTGGTTTACAGCGTCGGCCTCGGAGCTGCCAAGGTTGCCGATGCCGATGGTGCCACGAAGAACAAGGATTGTGACGAAGCCACAGAGTATTGTGATCTTGATATTGTTGAAAGTCTTCTGGATCTGACGGCCACGTGGAATTCCAGGGAACCCACGGCTTCTCCTACCGTTGGCGGTGGCAGCAGTGGTCGGCAAACTATTCCCTCCACCGCCGGTTCTCTTCTGAGCGGAGATATTGATATTGTCTAATCCCATACTTCTTCTCTTCCTTTTCTCTCAACAAATTTTTCACACTCGAAAAACAGAAAGATCTGACAAAATACTTCTTCTTCTTCTCTCTATCCTCTTACCTTACGACGATTTGGAGCTATGAGCGATGAGGGAAATGGGCTCTTTCCCTCTCTCCAGCAGCTCTCTCCAGCGTCAATTCAAGTATGTCATCAGTTGAGGGTGGCGATGGGTCACGAAGGAGAACATAGTTGGCCCAGAAAATAGCACCGACTGTGTGTTGAATCGAGGGGGTTTCTTCGAATGATTCGACTTTTATGTTATTTGAGAGGGAAACAGATAAGTATAGGGGATTTTATGATAATATCATATGCATTTGTGTGAGATGTGATTGGATCCACTGTTTCTTTATAACAAATAGGGTTCTATATTATTAGGAAATAAAATCTACTTTCGTTAGAACAATTTTTAACACAAATTCATAATTTCCTGAAATTGGTTTTCAAACTTTGGTACGTGTTTTGTTTGAATCAGTTTACCTTAACCTTCATCACCTATGACAGTTCTTGAAATTTTATTTCCTTCAGTAATTAATGTCTTTTGACTTGCAAATTATAATTCAAAAATATTTTATTTTTAAAAATGATGTGTATTTAGTGAATTATAAACANAAAAAAAAAAAAAAAAAAAAAAAAAAAAAAAGAATTTAGGAAGATTTTCCATAGTTCATTTAAATTTTTTGTTGAGATCATTAGTAAATTTTTGGAGAATGATTATTATAATTATTTTCACAATTTTAGTAAAATTGTAATACTTTTTATTATGAAGTTTAATGGGATGAAATTAACATCGAAATTTTGATTTTTTATATTGAATCTGGATTCAACACTTACATTTTTCTAACCGTGTTATCTACTTGTTTTGAAGTGTTTTTAAGAATGAAAATTGTCCTAACAAACTAACCGAAATTTACAGAGAATATTTGTGAGATCCTACGTCGGTTCGGTTGGAGGGGAGAATAAAATATTATTTATAAGGGTCTGGAAACCTCCTCTATCGTAAGTGTGCCCAAAAAGAACATTATCTGCTAGTAGTAGACTTGACTGTTACAATATTCATACTTCTTAGTTCAGTGAGAGTGGAAAAGAGATAGAAAGAATAAGAAGCTGATAAAGCATTTTTAATCGGTTAAAAGAAAGAAATAAAAGGCACTCGTAGAAGGAATGTTGTTGAATTTGTAGATTTGAATCTACTCTTTCAACTAAGAAATACATGTAAATTATCAGGAACATGCTGCTACAAATCCATATCTTCACAAAATTATCAGGAATTCACAGAGTATCTATAAGCCATATGGCTTTGTTGGAAACTCTTCTGGCTTATATTTGAATGCACAATACTGATATCAATCAATATGAGCCAAGTCTAAATACATGGCAAGAACAGTAATGCTTCAACTCAAGAGAAGATCAAAACAAAAGTATCAGTAAAGAGATGGAAACAAAGTAGCTATATTCATTGCTGAATAACTATCTTTTTAAGTTAATGAATGAATTCCACTCTATCCTTCTCAAACGCAGTATCAATCAAAATGACGAGAAAAAATAAGCAAAACACAAACTTGGGTATGAACAATTACCAGCCTTTTATATCTGCTATGGATGAATTGACGTATAACACCATCATCTACAGATAAATCACACAAGTGATTAGCTCACTTGGTCGGAGGTGCATCGCTTCGATGAAGAACATGCCTTCGGATATCGTTTTGATCAACCGACTCCAANATATTGTTTTGATCAACCGACTCCAATGGAGTGGCTGTCTCGTTCCTGATTCGCTTGATCTTGGGGCTCAAAAGGCCCCTATGGCGAAATCCATACAGGTTGAGCACCTGATTGTCAGCAAAATTAAAAGCCCTCTCCATGCTACTCAAGCACCTTTCAACTGGATAATCTCCATAGCTACCACAAGGCTTGCAACCAACAAAATGCGTCACGAATGGCCACCTTTCGTCGCCTAATCCAGGGTGATACTTCTCGATCATTTCCTCGTACCTATCGACTAATCCAGCCCAATAACCATGCAAATAGTATGAATTCTCAAGAAACACCTTATCCATCCATTGATCTTTCTGAGAAAGCAATAGGTATATCAAAGCTGACTGATCATCAGCCTCAAATGCTGGCCTGCCCTTCAAGTATGCAGTTAAAATCTTGCCAGCCTCGTCTCGAATCGGACCCTTTGGTCCCATTGGAGCCCAAGCATCCAGCAAATCCAAAGACCATTGACAATTCCGAAACAAAAAGCTTCCTGTGTTTAGTGCAATCCAGGATTTCTGGTTGAACATCAAATCAGGATATCCATGAACAACCAAATTATAGTTATCATATTTTTCCAGAGGAATCTCAAACACCATATCAGTAAATAAAGCATCGCTATCCATCCACCAAATCCACTCAACCTCAGGGTGAGACAACATCAATCGCCGAAACAGTGGCAACTTGGCCCAATACCCAGCAAGTTCCTTATCTAAATGAGCCAAATTGTATACTATTTCAATCCCATGAAGCCTGCAATAATCAATCTTATTCTTGATTGCCTTCAACAAATAATGATCCCCAATTGGGTTATCGCAAGGTTTTGGAGGAGAACCAGTAACAAGCAAGATCCTAGCTCTTTTATTAACATAATTTGGAAATTGTGGGTTTTGATCAAGCCAAACCTTTCGCTTCTGATTCCAGTTCGCAATCTTGGGTCCAAGCGTGTAAGTGGCATTAGGGTTGATTTCGGTCTCGGCAGGATCATCCGGGTCGTTGGGGTCGCTGTCAGATCGAATCTCAGCAAGTATCCGGTTGGTTTCTTCGATGATGTTTTGGTTTACAGCGTCGGCCTCGGAGCTGCCAAGGTTGCCGATGCCGATGGTGCCACGAAGAACAAGGATGGTGACAAAGCCACAGAGTATTGTGATCTTGATATTGTTGAAAGTCTTCTGGATCTGACGGCCACGAGGAATTCCGGGCATCGTACGGCCTCCCCTGTCGTTGGTGGTGGCTGCAGTGGTGGGCAAACTATTGCCTCCACTCCCAATTCTCTTCTGCGCCGATATACTGTCTTGTCCCATGTTTTTTCTCCCTTCTCTCTACAAAATTTTCACACTCTCACCTGAGGAACACTCGTATACAGAAAGATCTGACAAAAAACTCCTCCGTCTCCTCTTGTCAAGATTTGGGGATATGGTCATGAGGGAAATGGCTTATTCCCCTCTATCCAACAGCTCTCTCCTCCACCTCGTCTCCTGCAATTCAATTATGTCAGCAAGATCAGAAATCAAAGAGGTGGGACAGAAAATGGGACAATCATGGAGGGAAGAGGTAGCAGAAGAAGAAGAAGAAGAAGAGAACAGTAATGGGTAATGGCGATGAATTCAATTCAATTCAATTCAATTCAATTCAATTCAATTCAATTCAATTCAATTCATGGTGGTGATAGATAAGGAACAGCTAAAAAAGGAAGAAGAAGAAGAGACAATGGAGAGATTTGTCTGAACAATGAACACCGACTGCGTTGAATTGAAGGACTTTCTGTGAATGATTAGAAGTTTAATGTCATTAAATAAAGATTATAATTCATGTCTGATGGATTTTATGTAAATCTCATACGGCACATGCATCCGTCTGATCCGTGATTGGATCCACTGTTTCCTGATTATTGGGATGTTTTTTCTATTACACAAATTCCAAGTTCCTAGCTCCTTCTGTCACCACTCAGAATTTTTAGGTTTTTTCTTTTTTTGTTCGACAAAATTAGAATTAGCCCAACAATATTAATCGACAAGAAAATAACTTACACATGATTTGGTTTGATAGCAAAAACTCAAAAAGTTATTTCAAAGATAGATTCTTACTTCTCTTTCCCTTTGCTATTGTTTTCTCAGTTGCAGCTTCGTTTTGCTTCTCAGCCTCTGTTGTATTCCTCGAGAATTTTGCTATTAATCTTTCTTGTTGGCTTGAAACCTCGGTGATTGATGGATCCAAAGCCTCACTGAGCACCCAAGCTTGAGACCCATAGCCATGGCCTCCTCCCACAGTTGCCTGCCCATTTCAAAATCACCTCCTCTGCAAAGCTTTGGTATAAGCACATCATAAACTGGACTATGACCTCCCAATCAGCTTCTTTTCATTTTCTCAAACAGCTCAAGTGCATAATTTGCTCTCTCAGCTCCACACAGAATACCAATCAAATCATAGTAGAATTTTCGATCCGGGATCAACCATCTCGTCCACAATCCCGTGCCCTTTCCCAAACCTTCCACTCAGGAACAGAACTCTCACCACAAGATAATAGCCAACCCAATCGGGTCGAAAACCAGATCGTTTCATCATGTCAAGGGTTCTACATGATTCCTTCACTCTCCTGATCCTACCAAGACATGACAACAATACATTATAACTGATTGAGTTTGGGGCAATCATATAGGATCTCATTTCCATCATCACATTCAATGCTTCAGGCACAAGACCTGAAGGATTTTTCTTAAGATTATGCTTGCAAAGGCACCTAAGGGAAGTGTTGTAGCAGAACAAATCTGGCATGGTTCCATCAGACTTCATTTCTTTCAGTATCCTTCTTGCTTATAGAGATGCAATTCATCTACCCAATCATGTTTCAAATTCTTGAGAGACCACAAGAAAAATCTAAGCACTCTTCTAGTGGGAGCTTCGTTTTTGCAAGAATCCATAACCCGGGTAACGAGTGAAGATGTCAAGGATACTGTACATCTGTTCAGACTGGCTTCCAATTCATCTAGCCCACCGATCGAGCATGAAACTATTTTACACAGTTCTAGCACAGAAGCTCCATTGTTACCGGCGGAGTGATGGGAGCAAAAGATCTAGCCCACCGATCGAGCATGAAACTACTTTATACAGTTCTAGCACAGAAGCTCCATTGTAACCGGTGGAGTGATGGAAGCATAAGCGATTCTGAGACGCATATTCTCGGCGGAATATCGTCGAACACATGGCGTGCGTGCATTGCATTGTACAGAGCTCGGAGAACAACGGCTTAACTTCTCATAATCGGCTTTCAGGGGACCAACTTAAACCGAGGTTTCAAGGACATTAAAACACTGGAAATTTATATGCAATGATTCTATGGACAAGGCGCTTACCTTGATTTCTTCGATGTATGCTCCTGTGGACGAACACCCTATTCTCCGATCGATGTCCGACGAAATAACCAAGCTCTACGAACCGTAGTAATTAAACTGTAAATCAGTCCCCAAATTGTATGATGGAATTTGATCGTATCGCTCCGGATTTCTAACCACTTCTCTGGGATAAATTCATCTCGCTACTTGATTGGCTAGGAATCGACCAGCAGTAAAACCAAGTGAAAACAATTTGGAAATGAGCCGCTTAAGGAACCAATTAACTCGAATTTAAGGGGAAGGGTAAATTCATTTCAATGTAAAATTTGGAAGCGTTCTCTCTTTAAACATTCCTACAGGTATCAGAAATTTCTCCAGAAAAGTATGAAGTCTACTCCTCTGTTCATATGTAAGCATGAACTGTTGATTAGAAACATAAATAACTGAATGATCTTCAAAATCGACCAGCAGCTTGTGATCTCGATGCAAGGCTCACATAGTTGTATTATTTGTTCAGGCCTTCAGATCCCCACCAACAGAGCCACAGGGAGTGTCAACCAAGTCGATTAGTATATAGAAGGTAACTTGGATACCTTCTTTCATTTCTTCCTTTAGCTCTGATTACCCTCCAGGCGCAGCAAAACCCTTCGTGGGGGTTATCATTTATTACACAATTCTGCTCTCATGTGCCTGGAACTCTAGAAAGGTATCTCTTAGAGCGTTTCGTCGTCGTCGTTGTCATTGCCAGTTGAAGAAGGTTGCCCGTTGAGATCAACATTTGCTCCATTCCTCACAAATTGTCCTCGCACGCGAGGCCTCTTCTCAGCTAGTTGTTTACGGTTTTCGTACCTAATTTTCTTGTCGAAGCATCGCTCTTTCCTCTTTTGTCTAAATTTGATCAAAGCAGCCTCTCTTATATCAGCTTTACTCAGTTTCACTTCAGTGGAGGATGAATTTCCAAATGATGGCGGCCATGGATGAGAACTAGGCATTTGACTGGGTTGCAAACATATATTGAGTGGATAATATGGAAATGGGGGCATCCCAGATGCAAGAGGGAAATGATGAAGATGACTGTACTGTGGCATTGCAGCTGCAGTCACATGATTTTGCCCATCATGTTGATTCTTGCAGTGGTAGAAGTCCGTAGACGGCGGTATCAAAACTTGATTCGTGCCTCCAGGCAGATAAAAGGGATACTTTGTTTGAGTCAGTAATCCAGCAACGTCGGGTCGAGACTCGTCTCTTGGATGCTCAACCACCTGAGATAACTTTTCTTCATCATGGCTCATTGGTTGAGAAAATTGGAACGTTTGGGGACTGCTAGACATCTCCATGGACCAAGAATCAGGAACACTAATACTACTCCGACAGCCATCTCCTTGCGAATAACTTGTACAGGCATTTCCAGTTTCACAATGGTCAGTAGATACCAGTTGATCAGTTTCAGATGATAGAGGGTTCTCTTCCCTTCTCAATTGTTGAGCAGGTGGTGCTTGAAAGTTGCTTTTCAATGCATTAGGTTTGCAATATGTAAAGAAGGCAGAGGACTCTCCGATTTTTCCGATTTTCAGTTTACACTTTTTAGGGCCTGAAGATAGTTGTGATCCGTGTCATTGCCTAAACATATAAATAAACCACAAAAAAGTGATGGTAGATGAACAGTGTACTAACCGTTATGGTTTTCATCGATAAATTGCACGTTGGGCTGAAATTGCAATGAATCAGCCGCAGGAGGGTCCATGGCAGTGGCATCAGCAACAGCAGACTATAATGGAAATATGGAACTTTATAAAGGTGATTCATTCGACACTTATAAGAGAAATTAAGCTCCAAGCCTCCCAAAATGCCTAACATGATGCAATTCACATTGAAATACAGAAATCATAAACATACTGCCGAGAATTCACAGGGTTTATCAAACTAAAGGGAATTTAAAAGGCTTTGGGAACAAGGTTTATGGACCATGCTGAAGTCCCCAGATTTGAAATGGAATCAGAAAGTCTCAACTCCTAAGACATAAAAGAACAATATAGCACATAGGCCTGAAGATTTAGTACGAAGATGAATATACTAACCATATCTTCCTGATGGGGCATGTCCAATTCTTCCTGACGGGGCATGTCCAATTCTGGGTTAATGCTCCTATGAGTGTTATCATCGGTGTCGTCTGAGAGAAAAGTAGTGCTATTTGTATTGCGGTCACTAAGATCCGAAGTCGCCAAATCAAAGTCGAAATTTAAAATTTGCTTCTCTGTCAATCCGAGCTGCCAATAAACAAGATGAACGAAGTTTGTAAGAGTACAAAATGGGAAAGGCTTTATCGAGTCCTCGAAGGGAAAGCACAAAATGGAATTGTATTATGCAGAGCCCTTATATTCATATCCAGATGAAAGATAATTGAAATATCGGTTGTTCAGAGTAAGCTATGACATAACTAAGAATTCAGATCCAAAACAACAAACATCATAAGAAAGTGCAATGAAAACGATGAGAAAATGAAACGAGTTGCTGGAGACAAACCATGCGCCGTCTTCTCCATATGTGAGTCCACAAGTTTAGTAGCTCATTTGTTCGTAAAGGCTTCACGAGATAGTCCGCTGCTCCGAGCCTCAAGCACTTAACAACAACAGATACCTCATCTTGCGCTGACATCACTAACCAACGCAAAACAAAGCCAAATAAGGATCACATTCCATTAGAAGGCTAATAATCAGGAACTATCAGCAGGTAGCTACCCTGAGTCACTTACTAATCACAGGAATACGTCGCAGCTCTTTATCCCGCGTGACATATTTGAGCATTTTCATACCTTTGGCCATAGGTAAATCTACTTCAGTTAGAATGATATCTATATCTGGTCCCTCAGCATTCAAGGCATTAATCACCTGTCTAGCTGATCGTACTGAAATGACTGTAAAAACAAACTTCACATGTCTACTTATACAAAACAAGAAAAAAGTTCAATACACGAATAACTGAATTCATATCTATAATGAGAAAGAAACAAAACCTAAAGCAATGAAATGAGGCCATACCCTGATATGAACATCGCAAAAGAAGTGTAAAAACCTCTTGTGAACTCTTGGAGTCATTGTCGCACAGTAAAATCTTCAGCTTACTCCTATCAACAAATCCAGCTCCTCCACCGCCCCTATTACTTTCCCCAACACCACAATCCTTGTTGCAATTGATCTCTTTGCATTCCATCATCACAACCCGCTCAAAACTCCCAAAACGCCAGTTCAAAACAGAGTAACTATGTTTATCAAAACAACTAAATCATGGATTCACATCCGAAAACATTCAGTATTGGAGCAACCCATTTCCCCCATTAGGGTTCCAAGTTCGCGCCCCAAAAGCTACAACCCCAAATCTCCAACCCCAAGCACCAGCGCAACCAACCAGATCCCACAAATAAAGAAAACACAGAACTCGGCACAAGGCCGCATGTATCAATCCCTTCCATCAACCACAAGAAGATAGTACCAGATACCCCAATTAGGGATCACGAAACACATATCTCAAAGCCGAATTAGAAGTCAAACAAAAACCACCACCAGATTCCATGGCTCCATCCAGTACATTGATGGCGGCGGAAAAATGAACACGGACCTCGATCAAGTGAAATCACCGGTGTTGTTGAAGCAAAAGAAACAAAAGTTCACTAAAGCACCAAAACGGAGCTCTCTAACTGGATAGAATTTTGCGACTAACGTGCGCGGAGGGAAGACAATCGCGGGATTGCGAAAGGAGTGGGTGGTGGTCGAAGAGAGTCGAGAGGCGCAGATTAGCGAGAGTCTGACGTGGAGGAGAGAGAGAGGAAGCGGCGAGAGAAAAATGCGGAGAGCAAATTTTCAGTATAAAATCAACGGATAGTTTGGTAGAGATGGAAAACAAGGCACGTCGATCACAAATCTTTCCCAGATGTGGAATGAATCTATATGGCGTATTTCCAATTTTTCCCACTAAAATATTTTAATTATTTTGCCTTTTATTATTATTATCGTATTTAAAAAATTATAATTTCAATTTCTAATTTTAATTGTTTAAGCCTCTTTTTTTTTTTTTTAAATTACAAATTTAGTTTTAAAAAAATCAATTTTTTTTATTATAAATTTAGCACAAATATCAATGTTCATCACTAAACTTATGATTTAAATCATTATTTACCGCTAAACAAGTTTAGTGGTATTAATTTTCGTTCTTAAAAGATTTTAATCTAATATTTTTATCCAAAATCTATTAGCAATGAACTCTATTTTTTATGGACTTCGATCACAACGCACGTAATTTATCAAAAGACTAAATAATTATAACGAGACACGTATACCGAGTTTATAGCCTTTTATATGAACAAGTTAATAAGTGAAGTAAGCATAATATAAGAACAGGGCTACTTCAGTAACTGGACAACTGTATTTACCAATGCTAGGAATGGATGATCAACTTTTTGGCTACCAATCTAATGCCTGCACTCTGTTGATAGTCATATGTATCCAAGGAAATGAATGCATCTAAGATGGCGCCAGGGTTGATCAACCTTTCAAGCTCTGCAGCTGCAGCATCAAATCTATTGAATATCAGCCTTTGTGCAGCACCTGATGGTTCCTTTTTCAACATCTCTGTAGCATAAATGGCTGTATCTCCACTTACTGCACTTGGAATACTGTGGAAGAAGAGATTTAATATCCATTAGAAACTGAGCAAGGACAGAAATTTATGAACTTATATAGCAGATGAATGGATTTTGAAGCAAGCTAGCATGAAGATCCTATGTTGGACTTGTTTTTCTCTCTTCCTTTTCCCTCGTTTGATGCTACAATTCTTTCATTTAAGTGTTAATTGATCGTAGTTGGATTATACATTGTCAAATGATGTAACACTCCAAGGTCACTGCTAGCATATATTGTTCACTTCGGCCCATTATGTATCGTTGTTAGTCTCACAATTTTAAAATGTGTTTTTACTAGGATGAGGTTTCCACCCCCCTTATAGAAGGAATGTTTTGTTCCTCTCTCCAACCAACGTGGGATCTCACAATCCTCCCTCCCCCCTTGGGGGACTAAGGTATCCACCCTCTGGCTCTGATACCATTTGTAACAACTCAAGCTCACCGCTAGCAGATATGGTCCACTTTGGCCGTTACGTATCACCATCAACCTCAAAGTTCTAAAACGTGTCTGCTAGGGAGAGGTTTCCACACTCGGACAAGAAACGCTCCATTCCCCTCTCCAACCGATGTGGGATCTCACAATCCACCCTTTTGGGGCCCAGCGTCCTCGCTGACACACCGCTCAGTGTCTGGCTTTGATACTTTTTGTAACAGCCTAAGCCCACTGTTAGCAAATATTGTCCGCTTTGGCCCGTTACATATCGCTATCGGCCTCATGATTTTAAAATGCAACTGCTAGGGAGAGGTTTCCACACCCTTGCAAAGAATGCTCCATTACCCTCTCCAACTGGTATAGGATCTCACAAATTATCAGATGGGAGTGTGACTTACTGTAATCTCGTGGTCGGGTAGTTGAAATAACCATCCTTTCTCACCACGACAGGCCTCCACTCAGAGACACTGCCAGAATCTGAAAATAATCTCTGAGCCACACCATCAGATGCTTCAAGAACCCTGCATAAACTTGGTGGTACATCAACCACAAAACTCAGCCTTGGACGTCCAGCGTAATCAGTGAATTTTGTGCTTATGCCAAACCGAACTTTCAGATTATTGCAAAGAAGCAGTAAACAGCCGTCATTGTGCAATACTTGTATTCTTTGGCTGCCACGAAAGAATGGAATGAAAGAAGCAGTGATGGAGGGAATAGAGACCTGATCTGGCTCCAAGAATTCAGGAGATACTGAGACATGTTCTTCTTCCATGCTGATGTCTGTTCCAAGTGATTCACCTGTTATTTGGTCACTGAAAGAGTTCATGTTAAAAGAATCTGATTCAGTTGCATCAGATTCAGCCAGATTTGAGGTTCCATCTTCAGAGCTGCGAGTTACAAGGGATAATATCGGATGAGCTTCCCCTTGTTCATCTGTTAGAGATATCCTTGAACTCGATGAGTGAGTACTCTTATTCGAACTAACTCCGTGTCGAGACGATATTCCAGCACGACGCCTCGTAACAGCGTTTGGAGGAACCAAATTGTTCTCAGGGAGACTTGATTCCTGTAGCCAGACACAACAGTTTAACTCTAACCCACCATGCTTTTCTAACGTAAAATGGTCAATATAAGAGCAAAGCTAATGCTACTGAGCTGATGTAAACTGCAAATAATGAATGAATCGTTTTAAATTTATAGATTACCAGAAACAAGACAGTTGCACAATACTTTAGAACTTCGAGATTCATCCTGACATCATCCAAACTCCTGGAGAATTACACAGACAACATCAGATAAATAGAAACTGCTCCTTTGATTTAAGTTCAAAAATTGGTAGCAAGTTTGAAGAGTTACCTGTGTGTTTGTTGTCCTATCCCGAAATAGGTAGCAAGAGTAGCCATCTACAGTGGAAAAGAAACGTCAAAAGCCATTATATCAAGAAGATCCATGGCTCGTTACGATTGTCGTCGGCCTCACGGTTTTAGAACACGTCTACTAGAGAGAGATTTCCTCACTCTTATAAGGAATGTTTCGTCCTCCTCTCCTGCCAAGGTGGGATCTCGTAATCCACCCCTTGATACTATTTATAACAGCTCAACCCTATCATGAGCAGATATTGTTTGTTTTGCCCCATTACGTATTGTTGTCAGCTTTACGGTTTTAAAACGCATTTACTAGAGAGAGGTTTCCACTCTCTCACAAGGAATGCTTCGTTCTCCTCTCCAACTAATGTGGGATCTCATAGTCCATCTCCCTTGGGGGCCAGCGTCCTCACCGACACACCCCCTAGTGTCGTCCTCGCCGACACACCCCTCAGTATCCAGCTCTAATACCATTTATAACAGTTTAAGCCCACTCCTAGCAAATATTGTCCGCTTTGGCCCGTTACATATTGTCGTTAGCCTCACAGTTTTAAAACGCATCTACTAAGGCGAGGTTTCCACACCCTTATAAGTAATGTTTCGTTCTACTCTCCAATCGATGTGGGATCTCACAATCCACCCCCGTGAGGTCCTAGCATTCTCGCTGGCACACCACTTGATATCTAGCTCTGATACCATTTATAACAATTCAAGCCCACTACTAGCATGTTGTCCACTTTAGCCTATTGTCGTTAGCCTCACGATTTTGAAATGCATCTACTAGGGAGAGGTTTCCACACCTTTATAAAATATGTTTCGTTCTCCTCCCCAACCGACGTAGGATCTTATAATCCACCCCCTTCAAGGCCCAGCGTTCTAGCTGGCAATCGTTTCCCTCTCCTAGCTCAAGTTGATTCGAATTTTATATAAACACGAGCAGAACACAGCAAGAATGCAAGAGGAGAAAGAGTTTTTTACCTTCATGTCGCCAGCTCTCCTTCCAAACTTTTGTGTCAACAAGGCCAATGAATCAATAGTTCCTTTGGGTTGTGGTGGTGGCATACCAATTTGTGCAAAGGCCTCCCTTATTCTTGCACAATCAAATCTGAGTATGTTATGGCCTGCCCATATCCGCCCTACACAACAATATTGGAAACTCAGACGCAGGCACACAATAACATGATCAAGGAAGATATATAAGTATCATCGCGCGAGAGAACAGAGAGAGTACCGTGAAGGATATTGTAAACCTTGTGGGCAATTTGGGCGAAAGTGGGGGAGGAAAGGACGGCGTCTCTAGTTATGCCATTGCATCGCACCGATAAGGAGGAAATGAGGGAGAGATGAGAGGGTCGAACGAGAGTGGAATAGCTCTCTAACTCAACCAGCTTCCTAGGGCACACCAGAATCGCTCCGAACTCCAAAATTGTGAATCCCTGCCCTTGCCGCCTCGGAACAGTCGTCTCCACGTCAAAGAAGGCAATCTCCGATCGATCCTCCATCATTGAATCCATGAAATTGAAGAAGAAGAAGAAGAAGAAGAAGAAGAAGAAGAAGAAGAAGGCGCGAAGAAATGAAGGTATTATAAGGAGAACAACACTCAGAAGCTTAAGCTGAACGCCATTGAAATCAACCTCGAATCAATTCCACTCTCGCTTTGATGAGATACGAACAGTCCATTGGAAGATTAAGTTAGCCATTTCCTCAAGGCCAAGTTACGTGCTAAAACAATTCCAAAGGTAACATGACTGTAACTTCAATCACGCTTCTCCTTCTTCTTAAGTTATCCTCTTTCAACCTTAAATCATGCATTTAATCTATCAATGTTCGACCTGTATTTTATCTTTTATTGTTCCCGTTTAATAGTCTAAATTTTATCTTTTTAATTATTATTTTTAAAAAATTATATTTACGATTGACTCAAATCTCAAATAACTCAAATATGAAACATTTACCAGTCACAAAACATCACTGCATTGAATTACAAATTTCAAATATTTTTAATCTTTCATTGCAATCTTAAATGTAGAGTCAATTTAGGTCGTGAATCATATTTTCAGGTTGGTTGAGTTAATCCGACAAACCATGTTTCAACCCACCCACCAAATTTTTCAGTTTTCTAAAAGTTAAACCTAGTCAAAACAAAACAAAAAAAATCTAACTCGGGTTGGATTGTATTATGAGATCTCACATCAGTTGGAGAGTAGAATGAAATATTCCGTGGAAACCTTTCCCTAGTAGATGCGTTTTAAAACCATAAGGCATACAATAATACATAATAAACTAAACGAACAATATCTAATAGTGGTAGGATTGAGCGGTTACAAATGATATCAAAGCTAGACCTCAGAGCTACACACTAAGTAGTATGCCAACACATTCCTTATAGAGTACAGAGAGGTGGGTTTGGACGGTTTCATGGGTAATCTAGATTATTCGGATTATTAAGTCATATGAACACTTATCGCGTTTAGTTGTGGCTTCCATTCATGCATGTACCGAGTACCATAACTTTTATATAATAATCCAAGGAACGAAAGACTTAATAGATACGAATCAAAAGTTCAAACTTACACATATATTTAAGAGAGGAATAACATAAAATTTCATTGAAGATGCATGTTCATGTTGACGATGGAGAGAGTCAACGCAGCTAACTGAAAAACATTCTTATTATTCTTAGTCAACGGTGAAACCACGCCTTGTTTTTCATGAAACCCATCTTCACAAGTTGAAGGAGCTTCCATGATTGAACTAACCTTCACATTTGCATCATTAAAACGCTTCTGTTTATACTCCCTTTTACATTCTTTTAGCGTCGGAATCGCATCAGAATAAAGCTCCAAACAATCATCTAAACGCGCCTTAACGAACCCATCCAATGTCTTGTTCCTCAAAAGCTTCTTGACTTCACGTCGTGTGCTGGTTAAGTTGTGGCGCAGTAGATCCATGGAGATGAGCCCAAGTCTGTGGAGATTTGCCGAGCGGCTCCGATCATCGGATTCTAAAGACGAAACACAGAAGGCGTAGCTGAGATTTGGAGTGGTGGCTGCACATTTCTTGCATGTTTCTTGAACCATGTTGTGAGGGGTTGAACCATGGGAGAAGGAGGAGACAAGAATTACAAGGAGAGGAGAGAGAAAGAAGAGAGAGAAAGTGGAAATNAAAAAATATTTTTTTTTTTTTTTTTTTTTTTTTTTTTTTTTTTTTTTTTTTTTTTTTTTTTTTTGGGTTTAATTTAATTTGAAAGAGGGAATTATTTGTTTATGTTTTTTTTTAAGCTCACGAGGTTTTATTTATAATTTGGGTGAGAGGGGAGGGGTCCATGCTTGGATAGTTTCTAAGGCTAGATTTAGTGAAAATTATATATTTTTTTAATCTAATTATTTCAAGTAAATATACGAAAATAACCCAAAAAATTAAATTAAGTTTTGAAAACTAAAAAAATATTTTTTATTCTTAAAAATAGAATAAAAATTTAAAATTTTTGTATAAAAAAATGGTTTTAAAAGAGTAAAATAAATTTTTTTGGAAAAAAGAAAATATTGTATTGAGATAGAGACAATTAGTGAAGAATAATTAATGTGTTTATATAATAAAAAGAAAATGGGAATAATGAGGCTGAAAAATTAGGTTTAATTTTACTAAATTTTATTGCAAAGCTACGTCGTCTTAACTTAGAAGTAAATGGAAAGTCCACAAAAGTCAAAGAGGTGGGGACCAATGCCGAAGCCGACGCCGAAGCCGACGCATTCGGGTTTTATTTCCTTCTATTTTTAGTTATTTATTAGAACATGTGTGAAAATAAATTTTATATTTTATCTAAAAAAAACCTATAAATTTTGTAAATGGCTAAAATTCTTAATAAAAAAATTCACCAATACTATTTAACTTTAAAAAATAATAAAAAATATATAACACCAAGTTAAAAAAATATCAATTTTAAAGATAATATTAACCCTTTTAATTTTTATAAAAAATAATCTTATCGTTATATATAAACAAAAATCATTTACGATATTAATTTTACTTTTGAAAATTCATAAATATTTTTAAAAAGTAGTCTTCAATGATAAAAGTATTTTTAAAGTTTAAGAGTTTTGAATGTGTTTTTTTTTAATTAAGGGTATTAATTAAATTTTTAAAAATTTAAACATATTTTTAAACGAATTATTAACTGTCTCCCTCCAAAAATAGTAATAAGGGTTTTTTTACATGATATTATTAAAATTTAAAAAAAAAAATTAAAGTGAAACGTGTAAATTTTGTAATAATTTGATAATAATTTAGCTCATAAACTTAAATATTTAATAAATTAGTGTATCGATATGACGTCAACATTAGGAGCGGGGGGAAGGAGTTGGGCTTGGGCCAAATGGGCCCATGAGGCGGTCAAAGCTAAGCCCAAATGCCAAAATGGATATGGATCCAATGGGTCCTAAGCTGCGTACGGCCTGCCTCTTCAATTATTGCTTATCTTTATCTTTATGCCCACTTTTTACTCGGCTCCTTCCAATTTGTTTATAAATTTTATAAAAATAAAATAAAATAAAACCTTAAATTATGTCTTACCTTTAAAAAGTTTTTTAAAACGTTAAATTATTAATACCTTTAACCTTTTAATAAAAAAATTTCTTTTTCTTACTCCTTTGTTATAAATTTTAATTTTTTTTAATTAGGATTAGGGTTCATTTAGTGTTGATTGAGTTTAATTAGAAGTATTTTTTAGATTTAATATTAAAAAATTGCAATTAAGTGAGTTAATTTGAATTTAAAAATATTTGGGAGTTTTATTATGATTTTTAAATTAGAGAAAAAAAAAAAAGAGGAGGAAAAAGGGTAAAGGAAAAAAAATATAATAATAAAAAGAAAGAAAATTGGAAACCTCAGCGCTCAGACCCTTTATTTTTAACCCCTCCGCTCTCTTCCTCTCTTCACTGTGTTTTCTTCTCCGGCAGAGCTTCATCGTGTACGATCTCCGGCGACGTCGCACCTGAACCGCGAAACTCAGCGGCTGTTTCCTTTTCCGGCGACGGCGCACGAACTCTGTTCCTCCGTCGTGAACGGCAGTATTTTTTTCCCTCTGTTCNATTTTTTTTTTTTTTTTTTTTTCCAGCGGCTGCGCATTCCTTCACCGGCGGCGAAAAGATCCTCCCTCGCGGCGGCAATAACGTCGTCTGGAATATATATGAAGAATTAGTGTTGAGTTGATAGTATTCGGTGGAAGTTAAAAGGGCATGGCGACGACGGATGTGATTGGCGGCGAGGGTTCATCTTCATCTTCTTCTTCATCTAAGTCGAGGAGAAAGGCGATTTGGTACTCACAGCCGCTGACTCCATTGATGGAAGGGCCTGCTCCACAATTCCAAGATCAAGAACCTAACAAGAAAGACTCTGTTTCGAATTGGGAATTCTTCCGCGACTGGTTCAAGATCCAGCGCAACCTCCCCTCTCTCCCTCCTTCCACTTCCTTCACCAATAGTTCTAGTAATGTTCCCAATTCCAAATACTCCCTGGATTTGAAGCTTCTGCTTGGCGTCCTCGCCTGCCCACTCGCTCCCATTCCCCTTCACTCCGCTCCACACCCCCATTTCCCACGCGACGATGCCGATACCCCTCTTGTAAGTGTTCGAATCTCGTCTCCAACAATTTTGTTAAATTTACGAGGATTTATTTTTTGTTTCGATTCCAGGAAACGTCTGTGGCTCATTACATTATACAACAATACTTGGCTGCCACCGGATGTCTCAAACAGCAAAAGTGTGCCAAGAACATGTACGCCACCGGAAGCGTCAAGATGATTCGCTGCGAAACAGAGGTTTCTTCAGGCAAAACTGTCAAGACCGTCGGGACAAGAATTGAGGACAATGGCTGTTTTGTTCTTTGGCAAATGATGCCGGCGATGTGGTCCCTCGAATTGGTCGTCGGAGGTAGTAAGGTGGTTGCCGGCAGCGACGGCAAGACCGTCTGGCGTCACACTCCTTGGCTCGGCACCCACGCCGCCAAAGGCCCCCAACGACCTCTCCGCCGCATCGTTCAGGTAACGAATTATACTCCATAACTTCATTTCCTAATGAACTAATTGAAACCCATTTCATATTTTGTTCATTTCTTCATTAATCTTCTCATCTCTGTACAAAACTTTTTATTTTTTCGAGGAATAAAAAAAGAATTGGTGGGGTTTGGGTATAGATATTCAAAAATGGTTTTACCAAACAAAGAACACAGAGTGTGGAACAAATGAACAATCCCAAGAAATAGCTGACAATCATACAGAAACTGTCCCCTGCTTTATCCCACCACTTGTGCTTTTTCGACAGTCGGGTTTTTGGGAATGGACGGCACGTGATTGATTCTACTGTGACGTCACTCCGCCGTCTTGGGATTTGCTCCGCCTCTCCATTCGTCTTTAGGGGGCCAAAGGGGTCCCCAAATGTCTCTGATTTTTGCTTGTCTTTCATTCACTCTTCTTCCAATTCCCACGCCACTAAATTATAAAAGATACGGTTAAAAATTCAAACCTTTTGATTTCTTATTTGGTAGGGGCTGGACCCAAAGAGCACGGCGAGGCTGTTCGAGAAAGCACAATGCCTTGGGGAGAAGCGGATCGGGGACAACGATTGCTTCGTGCTGAAAGTGTCGGCGGAGCGGGAGGCTGTGATGGAGAGGAACGAGGGGCCTGCGGAAGTGATAAGGCATGTGCTTTACGGCTACTTTTGCCAGAAGAGCGGAGTGCTTGTGTACTTGGAGGACTCTCACCTGACCAGAGTCCAGACGGAAGGCGACGCCGTCTACTGGGAAACCACCATCGGAAGCTGCATCGGAGACTACAGGGATGTGGACGGGGTCCTCATCGCTCATCGGGGCAGGTCCATTGCCACCGTCTTCAAGTTTGGGGAAATGTCAGCTCAATTCAGCAGAACCCGGATGGAAGAGGTTTGGAGCATTGACGATGTGATGTTCAATGTCGCTGGCCTCAGCATGGATTACTTCATTCCTCCCGCTGATACTTTTGATACCATTCATTCTCATTCACACTCTCATTCGCACTCTCAGTCTCATTCTCCATGACCATCGCTCGCCTTCCCTGCTAATCACTCATTTTACTTCATTGTATACATCATCATAACAACTTGTCTGCTAAATCCTAATCCCAGCACCTCTTTTACACTGAACTAGACGCCACTGGGACGCTCCCTGTGCGTATGCCTGTGCCTATGTTCTCTGCAACAAGATCTTTTATTGTTGACTCCTTTTTTTTTTTTTTTTTTTTTTCTCTCTTGCTTTTGAGCTTCAAAATAGAGTTTGAAAAAAAAATTATTGGGTTTGGAGTAACTAAGTGCTATCTGAACAGCAATGATAGTGATAAAATTAATATGTATAGCCTCCAAATATTTTGATATTTGTAAGGAAGATTTGTAAGAGAGGGAAAATTAGGAAGATCAAATATTGTTCGCTCTAATTCGTTACTTATCGGCAGCTCCTAGTCTTTTCAATGGCCAAATTAGAAAAAGAGAAAATATTCTTCTTTGGGCTTTTTATGGGTGTTTGTTTTGTTTGTATTATTAATTAATTCAAAATTTTCCATCAACAAACACGTGTAATCAATCATCTTTAATGATTTGGTATTGAAAAATAGAGAGAGAAAGATACGGAGCTAAACAAACATTAACAGATACAGCCAAGTTTGGTTCCTATTTAAGTCTTTGGAGCCACGAGCACATGCTTCCATGTACACCTACCTTGGTGTGTACTGATTTAGGGTTTGAAAAATGTAGCAATTAACCTCGTTATTTGGGGAGAGATAAGAGAGAGAAAAAGATGGTTGTCTTGTGAATAATATCCTACGAGGCTACGCCTTTGATTTTGGTATCAAAAGATGTGCTGGTCGGATACTTTTGTTTCGGAATCCATGACATCCACATCATAATTGTATTGACCGTTCGATATCACCGATAATTTTGTTGTCTCCAATCAAACCCCGCTAATGAACTAGACGCAAAAAGAGCCAAAAAGAAGAAAGAAAAGCAGTGACGAGTCTACCCCACCCAGGGGTTGGTTCAACATTTACTTGAAAGGTTAAGTTGAACTTCACAATTACTTCCCACTAATTAAACAGCTCATTCATAAAATCGAATGATTCAAGTGGAGAATTGGAAAATTAGCCACCTGTGGTAATAATATAATTCAAGCACTGCTCAGTTCATGGTCACAAAAGGAAATTAATTAGTGTTCTTTTCATAAGAAGCTGGAGATAAACACTCAAAGAAGCTGGTAAAGTAGCAATAAATCATGCTATAAGCTATAAATGAAAGGTTTGGCAAAATATTTAGTTCATTCAATCTATGATGAAGGTGAAACTGGCTCTGAGAAAATGAAGAATTGATGAGGACTTCCATTGATGATTCGAGAAGTTCGACTCACTTGACCCGAATATAACCTCACTATTCAGAATCAGAACCTGAAAGTTGTGGCATCTGATAAGCATTTGGAGGCTCAAAATCAGTGATGGAAGGGGGTATGTCACCTTTTGATGCGGTTCTTGAACGGTTTCTTCTTCTAGCTTTGCTTCCTCCCTGAAAACGTATACCGAAAAAAAAAAAACATTGAGAAATTAAAGATGATGTACATATATAACATCATCTTAGGTACCATTCCAACATGAGATACATTAAAAAGGCTCTATCCAAACATTGTCGTTCAAGTAATAAAACACAACAGCCCATTTGAGCATTTTAAATTTTAGACTGTATATTGAAAAGACCGTAAGGAATATTTCTTGAGCCTCACTCACTTACCTTAGCAGATGGTTGACTTGGTTTAGTGGATTCATTTGGGAGGTCTGGTTGCCTAGCTGGTTGCGATGGGAGGGTGGGTTGAGACTTCCTCAGCCATATTGTGCCGAAGGACAATAGTGAAGCAAGAAAAAAGACTGGGCCAATTCTTGGGTCGTCTAGACGGTCATAGACTGCAACTTTGATGTGTGCAATCCACTTCAACACATTGTTTATAAAACTACTCCCAGCATGTCCAAACCTCATTGGCTCCGGATCTTCAAGAACGAGTTCAGGAGACTTCACTCTCTGCCCATTTGAAAACACGAAGATAAACTTGAGCTAAATAGTCAACTAGTCCCCACGCCTCGTTCTTTTTCATTTTTCCATTTCTTTTTAATATGAAACGGGGATCTTATAAAAAAAGAATGAATATACACTTCAGCCTATGTAAAAGGAGTTGAAAAAGCCCCTCTCCTGAAGCTACAAAATAAGAGCCTTTAGAGGATCATAGACCAGGTGCCGTGGTATCAAGTGCATTCTTCAACCAATCTGAATTTCCAGTAGTCGAACTTTACAATCAATGTTGTAAGAATATCTAAACATGCTTAAGATCATTTTATACAATTCCTCTTTAAGAATTGAAGCAAATTGATCCATTCGAATAAATGTTCAATAAGCATTAAAAAAAAAAATCCATCAAAGAAATGGAAAAATTAGTAGACTTGGGATTCTATCATACGAGCAAATAGGTTCGGCTAAATAAAATCAATAAAAATCTGTAAAGTGGCTTACATAAAAGGGTAGATCCTTTGAATCGCCATCGTCGATTATTTTAGAGATCCACTGAACAATCTACAAAATATGATATAACAACGGTACTAGTAAGTCCACGATGGAAGGAAGAAAAAGCATTAACTCTACAATAAGCTTTTAACTCTACAATAAGTTAGCATTAACACATACTATAATATAAACCTAAAGGAAGAAAAAGCATCATCACAAGCTTCTTAACGTATGTCAGTGATTAATGAGGTCAATGAATTATAGGGAAAAAGAAAAAGACTAACCTCTGAAATCTCAGATGAACCATTGTAAAGGGCCACGAGCTGTGCGGCGAGATCCAGATCCTCGGACGATGTATCAAATACACTTTTTGGCTTTATCTCCTTTGCTTTAGTCGCATCCCTTTTATACCGCACAATAAATAATTGAGGCACATCACTGAGATCTCTCCTTGGTCCACAAGTTTCATAGCTAGATTCGGAACTGATGTAAAAGAAACAATATTTCTAGAGAAAATGAAGGAATTTGTCAGTGAGAAAGATAAAGAGAAGAAGACAAGGAGGGGGGAGGAAGAGGAAGTAGCTTGGACATTATCTAAATAGAGAGCTAACATTATCTAGCACAGTATCAATTTCAAACATGGACACACTTTGGGCACACGATGAAGTGTATGATACATCTTATTATTATTTTATAGTTTCTGACACATTGGAGATACGCTAAAATATGTGTAGCAAGAGGGCATGCTTAGGATATGCGAAAAACACATTTTTGTTGGGAATATATAGGAAAATATTGAAGCATGACAGCTTAGACATCAAAAGTCAAGAAAGAACATTTACATCCAAGAGTTAAGACATAAATAACTTTTGGATTTGATGGGAAAGACGAAAAGAATTAGATAAAATCATAAACTCTTCAATTAATTCACTTGATAATGCTTATGAAGAGGCACAACAAGGTATAAGAAATAAGAATGATGTTTTGGGTTTCTTTTTCTTCTTCTTCCTCTTTGAAATATTTTTGCAACTCTGAAGTCTGATGGTTCATAAAAGTATGGATGCATCTTCAGAGAAATGCAAATCAGCTACTTCATTAATATGTTGTCTGTCATTACGGAAAAAAAAATATTATATTGTCATTAAATCGTATAACCTATAAATATAAATGGTAATTTAACTATAATAACTGTGGGGAATGTTTTTCAGGGATTTTGGGAGGTTTGATGCAAGTGTGGATGTACCCTTTGGAACTTTACTTAACTTGCTACCATAGAAAAAATATCTACATTATCATCTTTTAACCCTCCCGATGCAAGTGTGGATTTCTTTGTTGTTTCACATTCCTATCGAGTTCAAAGATAAACAACGAAACCCCAAGAAATCGTCCAACCAGATCAGTAGCTGATGTGAATTGTGATCCTTCAAAACTCTTAAAGATCTATAGAGCAAATTTTTTTGAGGTTATTCAAGTAATAAGATCTTGAAGATACTGTCAGATTATTCTGGTGTGACTAGACTTCCCATGTAGCACATAAGATATCGCGATATACTGAATATAAAAAGGATCAGAAGAACATGGGATCAAGATACTATAGATGGCTCATAGCACAGCTGGAAAAATGCAAAACTTGGATTTTTCAAATGAGTAAGCCAAAGCAAGGATCGACCGTAGGTCCATTGCTACCCTGTTTCTCACATTCCAGTTTATAATTTAATGTTATGCCAAGGAATGGGAGTCACCTTTTGGGCTTCACCATCAAGCCAAGTGAAGGACAAACGTTTGCCTTTTAGTGCAACTGCAGCTGGAGATACCATTGGGCCTTCATCAGCTTCGTAAGCTTCACTATCAGTAGTTAAAGTTTCTTTAACCCTGCGTATGGTCTAACTTTTACACAATTACAACATTCCTAACAAGTAAAATACATAGTTTGCATAGATATAAATTTGAGCTGGCTTATCACAACTTGATTTAAGTGTTTTTATAGTGTAACATCATCCTATGTACACTTCATGTAGAGGTGTGGACAAAGAATTAGCTTTGGCCAGTACCACAAGACACTATAATCCCCACGAAATCATCAGGAGTGATTTAAGATATCGTGTTCTCAACTAAGATTGCAACACCTATGATGCTATTATGAGAGAACATATTCATCAAGAAAAACCTAACACTACCTAACTTTTGAGAGAATCAGTTATTCAATGATAAATAAAGCTGTGCAACTTCAGAAATCTTCAAATTAAATATTGATAGTATTACTCAAAATGAATGTTTTTCTTTTTGGTACATACGTACAATATGTTTAGCAGCTAGTATATTTCAAAAAATTAGGATAATTTGTCTTTTAGTAACGAAATTTTTCTTTTTGGTACATACGTACAATATGTTTAGCAACTTCTTAGGAAATAACGAGAACACCCCTAAAATCCCATGGTTAACAGAAAAATCTAATCAAACTGTAATTACAAATCCTTAAAACAAAATTACCATTTCAAATTTATATACTCCGTTTCAAATTTCATGAACGACAGCCACTGCCACCACTGATACAAGAAAACTAATCATAGGAAAAAAGCTTACTTCACGCATTTTGTTGAGTTCTGTACCCAGTCTTCCAGCTATAATAGCACAGTACCACGTCGATGTGTCAGATCCAGCACGAGAATAACCACGAGCATCGCATCCCAGCTCCATTGATGTCCGACTTCTTAATTGAGGAATTGCTTAAAAAGACAAGTAGAACAAGAATTGTAGTTTAAGAAAATGGATTACAGAAAAGTAAGCATAAAATAATTTAAGAGTAACATGTAAAAAAGCCTAAAAAAAATTAATGAACTTCCATAAGTTATTATGCATGAAAAACTCTAAGAAACCATTGTGCTGTTGATTAAATAGAACAAATGAATTGACCTATTACCTAAAGGAGAACCTAAAGAAACTATGGTACCTTGTTGTTTATTCTGTTCAATAAGCTGTACAAACGAGGTACTGTTGATAGAGCCTGATGCAAGAAGTGCAGTAGTCAAACAATGCACGTAGCAAAGTATAAAGAGAATGCACACAAATGGTATAAGGCACGAAAAAAAAAAAAAGAAGAAGAAAAAAAGTCAGATACCATGGTGCACAATAGGCTTCACCCCTGGATCTTTCAAGAATATCATAGCAGGTGCAACTTCCACCCCAAACCTAGGTTCAAACATAAATACGCCATCAAGTTCTGATGGAAACAAAACAGCAATTACAGGAAGAAGCTTTTAGTGGTAAAATTAAAACTAACCACAAATTTTAAGACATACCAGCAACTGAGTTTTATGTAGAAAGACGATACTAAATATAAACAGACTACAAGCAAACAGTGCACCACGCATCAAAGGAAAAGAGAGGACCATGGACTCACGCATCCAACCAGACAGATGAATCCTCTTCTCGCCAAAGCACAAAGGCAAATGAAACTGAATCCCAGTAGTTCTTAGCAGTTTGACGTATGAATGGTACAGCACGTTCTCCAGTTTCTGAGAAAATAATAACTTTGACCTATTTTCCAGTAGAAAGATGGTACATTGATGTCAGCTAATTAGGAATCAATGCAACTTGAGGAAGCAGAGCTCAAATCAATACATTATCAACAATTACAAAGTTACATGTAATCGTACTTCTATAGTTCTTAAAAGAAAGGAAAAGAGGGGGGAGGTGGAGAAAAGTAAGCAATAAATAATACCTTATGGGGACTACTCTTTGCCAAAAAGTTTTGTCCCTGAGAGTGAAAACCATCCATACATCAATCTAATGTGAACAACTGGTGAAAGTACTACCATCAAATTAAAACTTGTGGATATAATCTGATGGTACCATCAAAGAAAATAATAATAATAAAAAAGCAGCAAACTGTAAAAATATTCTGGACCGAGATTGTAGAATAGGCGCAAAAACTGTTAACACTGTGACATAGAACACCATGGCCACCAATACATTTAACCATGAAAAAAGAAAAATAAATAAAACTATGAAATCCTGAATAGTGAGCATTACCAATGTGTCCTTTGAGTAGTAAAGAATTCGAGGTAGATGCAGTATAGTTGTTGCAACCCAATCTGTAATATCATCAGCAGAAAGCTCCCCACCGAACCTAGGAAGAAATATATTCAAATACTTCAAAAAGAGATTTGTAATAGAGAAACGAGGATTTGTGTGTGCATGAACTGTAAGGAATAAATTAAAATTACCCTTTTGCCAAAAAAAATGTACAAGGATTCATACTGATGTTAAGGATTACTGATGTAGCTTCTGGAGTAAAGTTAAATGCTTGCATTTGGACTTTCAACACTAAACATAATTACATGTCCCTCTTTGATTAGGCCAGCTGGAAGCTTATTCAACTAACCTAGCGCTCTAGGGTAATTCAAAGAAACCATAGCCTATTCTTTAGTATACTTGTTCGTTTTCCAGGAAGGAAGAGTTCCACAATTGACCTACAATCTAAGCTTGAAATTTGAAGCCCATTGAAAACTCCATTACCTATTAATGCAATCAACTGATTTACAACCGAGTGGAAAAGCAACAAGTGATGGTAGTCCTGCATATTATAAAATGAAGAACATATGAAGTAGAGAAATACCCACAGAAAGAAAAAATCAAGACATATTGTACAGTTATAAATTATGAAAAACAGTAAAAATTAGGCTATTTAAATTTAATGATAGACGTCTACATAGAAGAGCATATTTAGAGTTAACGAGAGACATCTATAGAAGAGCATTTCTTAGATCTCCTTTCTTTCATATATAACAATATGCCCCATTATTTTATTCCTATAATAAACCAATTCACAGGAAAGTAACTAAGAAAACAACACAGTTAATGAACAAGTCAGAGTACAATAACAAATAACCACGTAATACAGAATACATATGTAAATAAGATTCTTGTTGTTATTTAGTATCACATAATGAATCAAAATCGTGTAGATTTAATTCTTTGATTCTTATAGAATCCTGTGGAATGAAATAGAACAAATTGATGTGGTCCTTCAGAAATAAGAACCAAATAAGAACTGTAACCGTGAATAAACTAAGAGAACTTCACCATTCAATTTCTATATCTTTATACAAGCTTTTAAGCTTTGCATCTTTATAAGTTCACAAAGAAAACAGCAAGAGATAGTCGCAGAGTGAAAAAAGGAGTCCAATCAAGTTATTCTCTCCAATTCCTTTATAGAACTATGGACTTAGGAGACTGAAGCTGCGTTTGCCATTGATTTTGAAGACCATGAGAGTGATTATAAAAGACATTTAACCAATTTGTGTTTGGTAAAACTGATTATAAAATTACTGTATCAATACGTTGAGTTGTAAACGACACTAAGTAACTTTTCAGTTTAGCTTTCCATAAAATCTGTGGATTTCTAACTAAGCATTTAATTCTCCCATAGCTCCACTTTGTTGAGACATGATTCACCATCGATACTCTTTTTTTTTTTTAATTTAATTTGTCTCCTCTGTTATCAAGCATTTAATTCTCCCATAGCTCCACTTTGTTGAGACATGATTCACCATCGATACTCTTTTTTTTTTTAATTTAATTTGTCTCCTCTGTTATCAAGCATTTAATTCTCCCATAGCTCCACTTTGTTGAGACATGATTCACCATCGATCCTTTTTTTTTTTTTAATTTAATTTGTCTCCTCTGTTATCAAGCATTTAATTCTCCCATAGCTCCACTTTGTTGAGACATGATTCACCATCGATACTCTTTTTTTTTTTAATTTAATTTGTCTCCTCTGTTATCTTATTTTAATTCCATTGAATTTATTTTTCTTACTTTTTTTTTAATTTAAATTGAAGTGACATTTTTTCTTGTTTCTCTTATCAAAATAGAGAAAATCTAGACTAAACAAAGTATTATAATTTAAATTATATGAAATTTAAATTAATTCTCATAAAAACTTTAAAATTAAATATCAACCTAGCAATATGCAATGCGGATTTTGGTTATTTATCGTCCAGCTGTAACAAAATAGTATTACCAAACACATTAACCTATTTTTTCTTCTTTAAAGCTGAAACTTACCAAAACCTGATTTACTTTATATTACAGTGATTTTTATAAAAGCAGAACTGATAACAATTATTTAGAAGCTACAACAATTCAAACTAAGCCTAAATATAAACTTACCGTTCCTAAAGAACGGTTGTCCAGTAGGCTTTTTCTCTGCAAAGTAAGCAGCAAGTTGAGCTTCACCAAGCTCCACTACTGCAGTATTAGCAACTCCATCCAGCAAAGTAACTGAGAATGAACATATATGAAAATATAACAAATTGTTACAGAAAAATATATGTATATACTCAAAGTATGGACCATTAATGCTAGTATATTCAATCCCCCAAGGAAGTAGGAGTGAAGGAAGAGGGAGGGAGATTTCTTAAGATTCATGCAACCTCGTCTGAAAGATAGCAGATGGTGGGAAGAATTTCAAACTGGTTTCTCCCCCCACCCAGAAGTCCTCCCAAAAATAGGAAATAATTCATCCCCAATGGAACATTTTACAAACTGGGAGAAGAGGAAAACCCAGCAATGTAGCTTTTCAAGGGTTTCTAGAACACCCTTTAAGCCAATTGCCAAAAAAACCACTCGAAGGGGTGAGTCATACTTACTCAGAATGACTCTGTGCCACAAAGCCCCGACCTCTTGCTAAATAGCCTCATTCCAATGGCCATGAAACCACCTCCAAACCGATTAAGTGTGACCCCTCACCTCTCCCATAAAAAATCTAGACTTTTTCCAGACTTTTACTCATTGACATAGGATTTTAAGAAGGGAAAGGTAATACACAAAAATTTCAATCAAGACAGCTAGGATAAGGGAAGTCTCCCTCCCTTGGAAAAGGACGCCTTTTTTCAAAAAGACAGACACTTCATAAACTTCTCCATGACCAAATTCCAAAATGAAACACACCTCAAATCATCACCTAAAGGAAGCCCAAGGTACAAGGCAAGAGATTCACCTCACAACCCACCCTAGACGAACAAGAAGACTAGTAAAGTTGAAGTTTCATTGGGAGATACTGAGGTTCAACACCTCCCTTTGGCTGTTTGTAACTAGAGCTTGGGAGATTTTTGTAAAGCTGAAATTTCAAATTTAACAATTGTCATCAATGAATTCATTGGGAAACAGCATTGTCATCAATATCTCTCAATAAACTAAATAGAGAAGTCATAGAAAAGCCATTTGGGCCAAGGGAATTATCTCGATCAAACCAAAAATCTACTATCCTGATCTCCTCTAAGGTAAAAGGTGCTTCAAACATATTATTATTACTAACAATGATATACACCAATCTAACTCCTTCAAAGGTTAATGCGGATGGGGGAGCTTACAAATCTGGAGAGAGAGTACGAGAGAGAGAGAGAGAGAGAGAGAGAGAGTATGTTTTTTCAACAATTTCAGTCTCTTTGTCAATCACCTCATCAAAGGAAACCCTTCATGCTTGACTTTCTTGAGCTTGATACCCCCAAAATTAGTGTGATTCCAAACTCTCAAATGCTCTTTAAGGGACCCTAACTTCCTTATAAAGAAAAAATAATAATAAAATACCTTTCCACTTACCCATCACCCAGAATTCCACCACAAATGAAAGGAAGAATTAAAAGATGGATTGGAAAGCCACATATTTTTTATTCAAAATGCACTTGGGCCCCATTTGTGATGATCAGACTCAAAGGAAATGAGCCAATGGTCTGACAGACTTCTAGGGCCTAGAGACTGTTTAGAGCTAAGGAGTAAATCCAACCACCCGTTGGAAAAAAGGAACTCATCGAGTCTGCAACATACCAACTTATGTCTCAGGTTGGACCAAGTGAAAGTTCCATTACTAAAGGCAGATCAATGAGATTATAGTCCTCAAAGAATCTATTGAAACTTTCATGGACTTGGTGCCTCTGCCTCCACTCAAATTTTAAAGGAAATCTAGTATCAATGAAGCCACCAAGATTCCAACATTCAACACAAATACCAACGAGATTACAAAACTCATCCCAAAAAGCCTCTCTAATACCTTAATAAAGTCACCAACCAGACTCCAACATTCAACACAAATACCAACGAGATTACGAAACTCATCCCAAATAGCCTCTCTAGTACCTCAGGATGGACTTCTCTCCAAAAAGAGTTTCAAATTATGATCTTGTTATTGTGAGATGGTTTTGTGACTTCTTCGGCTTATGTTGGTTTTTTGTGTAAATTCACTTTTGTTGACATTTATTTAATGGTGTACATNCCCCCCCCCAATCTTAAAAATTTCTCATCCATTAAATATGGAATTCAGATGAAGTACGTACCAATTCTTTTCCAAACATCAGAAAATTGGGCGCAGAGTTTGCTTCCAAATGAATACAACTGAAAAAAAAAATCAACAACAAGAAATTTAGATCCCAAGCTATTCTGTCACCACCACTATAATATATACTTGCTGGGAGGGAGGGATAACAAAAGCCTAAAGGAGTTATCCAAGTTTTTAAAAGCTCCCAATTTGAAAAAATAATATTACAATACGTTGGCTGAGTGCACCATGTTAACTCTAATATTAATAAGCCAGAACTTTAAAAAAAAAATATATATATATATATATATATATATATAGATAGATAAGCAATCATCATATTCACCAAAAATAAATATACGACAGGTTGAGGGGAGGGAGAACAACACTGGAGAACCGGATAAAATTCAAGAGAGTGGAAAGAATGCAAGCAAACTAACTTGAATGCTTGCTTCAGAATAATACTCGTGTCAGTTCTAGATGAGTAATAAATAACGATAACTGGATAAATATAAACCAGTAACATACAATAAAATAACAGTAAATCAAATGTCTTGCTTCACATACATAATCCTGGCTAAAAGAAACTTCGAAAGATAAGCATACATTACGTAACTTTCTTTTCTTTTAATACTAACATAAAGCGTAATAATCTACATCCCTTAATAACCAAACGAAAAGCACATAGAAGGAATCACTTGATCTTGTNGAAAAAAACTTATTAGAAGCTGTAATGATTGTAAATGGAACTCACTTAAAGCAACTTCATCTAACAATGGAAGACTTATTTCTGAAAACTTTTTTCCTGCATATTGCACTTTGACCTTTTCAAGAACACCCTGCATCCATTATGTTAATTGTTAAGTAAACTAATATAAAAATAATAATAACACAACCAAGAGGATAAGTGGTACGATGACAAAAGATACAAATTCAACATAAATGAAACACTATATCAACTACTCACCTGTTGTTCATCGATGCCAAAAAGATCATAATTACGTTTCCATAAATTGTTTTTTAGCAATTCATAAGCATATTGAACCTGCAAATCAAGGCAAGGTTAAAAACTTCCTGCGGACAACCCATGATAAGAATACTAAAATAGTGAAATTTTCGCCATAAAATTCTAAATATGAAGTATATACATACGGTGCAACCTAATAATCTAGCTTTGGTGTCTGAGTCCACCTACCAACTACATACATTAGCTAAATGTACTTGGAGAGGTACAGTGTTTCAAATAACATACAAAATTTTAATTTAAAATTCAATTTTATGCTTAATGGTTAGAATCACGAGCAGAGTTAATCAATTTATTTTATTTAGACATTTTTGTTATAAGAAGCAACTTGAATGAAAGAAAGAAAGAAAATGGAAGTAAAGATAAAGACATCCATCTAAGGAAGCTAGGGTGATTCCCGAAACAAACTTGAACAAATCAATACATGAAAAGGAGAGAGAAAACCCCATATCATGATAAATGGATAATCATGACTAAGATTGAACAATGTTACTTATGACAGTTCAAAAACGATCTTTTCATTAACATGCATAATTTATGTCAAACCATCAATATTGAAGTTCAGAGAAAGAAAAAAAACAAAGTCAATAATCAATAACAATATATAGAGGTTCAAACGGATTGAGATCCACTGCCTAATGAGGATCCTATACAGTTCAGCATAAATAGTTAGATACAATGCACCTCATTTCCCCAACGTTGGATGGAAATCTATATCATGCAGGAGGGAAAAAGTACAATGCAACATTAACAGCAAAAATCAAATGTAGGCAACGGGCATGCTTACCAACTGGAATATTTTAAAAGTTAAATTGTATCATTTACATTTAAATCAGGCGAAAATACTTTAAACAAGAAATCCCTCTCATCGTACTATGCAACGAAAGAAAGCGTAGACAATATTATTGAAAAGGTTTAAACTATAAATTCATGTACTTTTATAATGGTATCTGTTTAGTAAAATTTCATTTATGTTCCTGAACTTCAAATAAGCTAGTTTCCAGTCCTTGCAGTTTCGATGGAAGGTTAACATGACAACTCCAGTAGATAAAATTTGAATGAGTTGCCTGATTGACTGGATAACAAATTTTGATAAATGAACACAAACAAAATCCAACCTGTTATACTCAACTGCAAAATCCAACCACCAATCCCATCCAAAATCTAATTTAGCCTTAATTTTATTAAATCATTCCTTAGCAATTTGTCCGACTAAATGTTATATCCTTTCTCCTCACGCACCATTCAAAATTCTAGGCCGCAGGGACTAAAAGACAAAATGTTCAAAGTATACGACCAACTCAAGTATTCCTAATAATAAGACTCTAATATATGTACCACAAAGATGACCAAAATGGGATCACTATCAGGATTTCCCTAAGTTTAAATTTTGGATGATTTGACAAGAAGGATGCGACTTCTGGAGAACAAATTAAAAACGACTGACCTTTATAAAATCGACAGCCTTGGGAACTTCAAGTCCTGGATCCCTGAAATAGGAAAAAAAAATCCAGAGATACTAAAAAAATGTGGCATCAATATAATTTCGCACCAGATGATCCTCAATCAGGTTTGAGATTCGTAACGATTAGTGAAGTACAATTTATCTTACTAATTTCAAAATCGAACGTAATGTATAATAGCACGACAATACCAATAAAGAAAAACTATTGAAAAATTACCACTTGGCTGAGAGCTTTTCGTATGCTTCTTTCACTTCATCAACGGGACTATACCTCTTAATTCCCAAAACTAAAACATAGAGAACATACAATAATCACCAAATAATTCCAGGAAAAAAAACGAAATTTACTGAGTATATTAATCGTTAAAGAAGTTTATAGTGAATTTCTTTCTGATGTCTCACCGTCGTAATGTGAGGTAGGGAAGGAGGTAGGAATAACAACAAGCTGATAAAACACGGCTACGGAAAAGAGAATCAACGGCACGGAGTAGGCTTTGATTGTCGAGGCCATTGAGAACGCCGGCACCGCCGGTTTTGATGTATGCTTGTTATTCGTTTACGAAACTTGACCAGCAGCCTCTACACAACGAATAAGTTAATAAAATTACAGGCTTACAGCAGGACTCCGTCGCCGGAAAACAGTGCAAGCGAAGCGGTCACAGCGATCGGAAGCTCAGTTTTGTATGTCCAACGCGGGAGCAGGGAAAACGATGATCCGTTCCTGCGCGAAATTGCAACTTGCAATGAGATTTCAGTCCGGAAATCCCGATGATGGACTGGGCTGAGCCGGCCCAATCACTTTTCGAAATTTTCGCAGCTGTCCTTCCCCTCGAATTTACTTTATTACCAAAAATATTTATAACCTTCCCAAAAAAATTTTAAACCTTGTACAGGTAAGGTTGAACCAAATATCATACATATTTGGTCATATTAAAAAAAATTAATTAATTAATTTACATTTTACCATTTTTATGATTTTTGTTTATTATTAACGTTCATATTTGTTTCTTTAACATTTTAAAATTTTAAACATACAAAAAAAAAAATCTTGAATTGCTGGATTATATCAATGCTAAAATAATTTACAAAACGATGTCATAATTCAAAACTTTAAAACAAAACAACAAAAAAAATATTCCAGGTGAAACATAAATAAAACTAAATAAAATATTAAAACTATTCATGATCGGTGTCTTGTCTTTAAGTTATATATAAGTTTGAGTATTTTAAAAAATAATTAACTGTCCATTGTTCTTCTACTGGGATAATTTTATTTTATTTTTTTTTAAATTTTAAGTTATTAGGGTGGGTAACCTTAAATATTATATTTATATTTATCATTTTTTTAATGTAACTCTGGTAAAGTAAGGGTTTTTTTTTTTTTTTTTTTTAATAAAATGTTGAATATATTCTTATTGTGTACAAGTAGTCCTCCAACTAGAATGGAATGATCTAAATTATTGGGTTATTGGTTGACAGTGGGCAAGAATTTGGATGCCACCTGGTTTGAAGACCAAGTCAACCCACGCCACGTCAGACTTTGATTTGCTCCCAATAAAATCTCGTGCAAATTTTTAAAAAATAAGCTAGAATGATATTAAAAATATAAAATAAACGACACGATTATTTTAATGAGACGTCGTACGATTGGATAGGATGGAGAATAAATATTATATTAAGATATTGGTCAAATTTTTAAAGATATGATCCGATGCTGAGAGTGAGATTCATAACAAATCCATCATTCTCACAGACCAATCATTTGCATCCACTTGTCATTTCCGGTAAATAAGCAGGAGTGGGACCCGCTTACAACGTGGTGACGTGGCTGGTAACAGCCAACGAGTGGGCAAAAGAAGAGTACGTATTTTGACGGCTTGGCGGTGACGCAGCGACGACGTGAACCTTCCGCCCCGCCCCCAATTGGAAATGGGCAGGTAAAAAAATGTATTGGCCATGCTGACGACGTGTCGATCACTAGAGATGGCCATAGGTAGTGGCGGGCCCCACGCTGAGTCAATCTCCGCCGTTCGTCTTTACTTTTACTTTTTACCCATCATAATCGGAGCTTATGAACGAATTAGGACAGGGCTGCGGCTTTATATATTGTCAAAATAATAATAGTTTTTTTTATATTTTAAAATATATGATTTTTTATAAATATTTATCATACAAAAAATATATATATATATATTGGTAACTAAAGTTACTAACTCCATTTTTTGTATTAAATATTTTTTTTCGATTTTTTTATAATCCATTTCAACTCAAAATTAGTTAATTAGACTAATTTAATTTTTAATAGACTTTAAAATTTGTTTAATTAGAAGTATAATTAAAATTAAAATTTACAAACAAAAAATAAGTCGAGTTTTAAAAAAGAAAAAAAAATGCTTAGTTTGCATGAAGGATAATAATATATATTTTTTCTTAATTAAAAAAAGAGACGAAAAATAGACTTGATTTGTTATAAACGCTAAATCCCATAGGACAGAAGATATTATTAAAGAAAAAGAGATTAGTTATCCACCGACTGAATAACCACAATAATAATAATAATATATATATAATAATATATAATAATAATAATAATAAGATAAAAATCCCAAATTTCCTATTCGTTATTTCATCTTCAACCTCTGCTTCTTTCCTCTGTTAATTGCACTAGTTCCAGAAGCCGTCAAGGTCAAACGGCGCCATAGAACACGGGGGAGCTTCTTGAGAATTGTCAAACAGCCTTCGACCCATTTCGAGATTCGGAAAAACCGATGAGATTTCGTTGTTTATGTCGGTCGTCAGGCATGTTTCTTGCGAGATGCAGCTGATTTTGTCCCTCTCTGTTTTGAATGGTTCTCTTGGGTTTCCGCCATTGACGGTCTGGAGCAAAGTTCTGAGAAGGGATTGATGTTCTTGCAAAAGAACACAGTCAGGGAACTGCAGATTTGGCGCTGAATACACTGAATTCGTTTGTGGGTTGGGGATTACAGGGAACGAAGAAGAAGAAGAAGACAAAGAAGCCATTGGTTCGAGCTTTCTTTGAGAATCCATGGCGGTGGAGAAGCAGGGCACGTTACTGACCGTTTGAACATCACGTTTGATTTCTCCTTTAAACCGTGATGAATCTGTTAACGGAGGAAGGATCGAATGGCCAAATTTTGATATCCCAGAGATATCCACCTTTTTCCCGTTTGCATTCTTCTGAAACACTCTGCAAATCACCCACTCGTTCTGCAAATCAAACACCCAAAAATCTCATGAAAGAAACAGAGCAACAAAAAAAACAAACGAAATTGAGAAGTAATTCATACCTTGGCAGTTTTGGGGAGGTTTAAAGCAGAGAGTTTACCCTCTAATCGATATTCATGCATAACCCAATCAGATTTTTCACCTTTTGGAGCTCTTCCTCTGTAAAAAACCAGAGTTTTCTTCATACCCACAAGGGATTTACCTCTGTAAATATCTTTATCTTTCCCTGTGGCTTTCCAGTAGCCAGATTCAGTAGCTCTGTTCGTCCGCAGGCCAGTTGGGTATTTTCTATCTCTGACACAGAAAAAATACCATTCCTTTTCTCCCATTTTGGCCTTCCCTGAAACCCCCAAATCATCAGAGTTGAGAAAATAAAACAGAGGTTAAACAGAGATTAAGGGAGCTTACAAGGCAAATCCCAAGGCTCGGATTTGTTAAGATCGACATCTCCAATGGCTCTGCAAGAGAAACCGCTGTTCATAACCTTGTCGAAGAGGTAATGGGAAATAAGCTCTTCATCGGTGGGGTGAAAGCGAAAGCCAGGAGGCAATTCCAAGTGATGTTCTTCATTGACAGCTCTAACTCCATGTTCGGCCATGAGTTCGAGGGTTTAGGAATATGACGAGCAGTTCCAGAGGTTTAAAAGGAGGGAAGAAGAAGGCAAATCAAAGAAGAAACAGAGCAGGGGAGAAAGAGACGGTTGGGTAAGGGGAGTGGGAAAATAAGAATGTGAAACAGAAGGGCCCTAAATAGTGGGTTTTTAAGTCCATCACAAACGTGTTATCTAAGCAACTCAAACAAAGCTTTCCACGCTCTTATAAAACATGTTTCAATCTTTTCTCGGGATCTCATAATCTGCCATTAATAAGGATTAAGGCATGCTTCATCCCCTTCTTTAACCGATATGGAATCTCACAATCCACCCTTCTTAAAGGTTCAGTGTCTTTGCAGTCTCATCTCTTAATGTATGACTTTAATACCATCTATAACAGTCCAAGGGCTAAGACATGTTTCGTTCCTTCCTCTAACTTAACTAACTAAGACATGTTTCGTTCCTTCCTCTAACTTAACTAATGTGGGATGTCTGGCTCTGATACTATTTATAACAGCTGAAGCCCACTACTAATAAATATTATCGAGTACATTTTTTATAAAAAAAAAAAAAAAAAAAAAAAAAAATTGGGTAGCATAGCCGACCCCTAGGCTAATAGGTATGAATTAGGATGACGTTTAAAAATGAAAGGAAATGTATATAGACATGAATTTCAAACTTTATATGATTATATAGTAAAATACAAACTCATTTATTCAAATTATCTACCTCTTATTATTATAATTATTATAATTATAATTATTATTATTCCATTCCCAAACAATTTTGGTGGGACCATCCAACAAATCTCCTTTGTTTTACTAAAATAAAAATTACCCTAAAATCAACCTTGTCTCATTTAATTAAGGAAATGATATATATTTTGAATATTTATGTTTTGGACCTATGTTGTGCAAATAAATCATAATAGGGATTTTTTAAATTAATTATTATAAAAACGCGGCAAACCATTTATTTTAAAATTTAATAATTATTTAAATTTCAATCATTTTATTTTTCTCTCAAATTTGAATATAATTTTAAAAAAGTTTATAATTATTGGGTGCAAATGTCAAACAAATAGGTGTGTATTAGTTTGACAAATGATATACACCAAGTCAAATGTCATTTTCAAAGCTTTGATTTTATATAACTTTAGTAAATAGTAAAATGTCGGTGTTTAAAATTTTTAAATAATAATATTTTAAAATTAGATATCGTAAATATGAAAGGTGCTTGCAAATCAAATCTCGTGCACACGTGTGGGGTATTATGCCAATTGCCGTTGCACGTTACAGAAATTTGGATGGTCAAAGTTGGGATTTAATTTACCACATTCCACCGTTGACCATTCTACTTGAATTTTATACCTTCCTGATCTACGTGACGGTGCCACCCTTCCACAATAAAATATTAGTGATTCATGTCATATTTTTCAATCCCAACATAATAAATTTAATCTTTATAAACCAATAGGTTGGCTCGATTTTTGGAATTGGTCTGATCCTTGAAAGCCCTATGAAGCACTGGAGTCATCCTATACACGGGAAGGGGGTGCACCCAGGTGTGCAGATATTGGTCTGATCCTGGAAAGCCCTATGAAGCACTGGAGTCATCCTATACACGGGAAGGGGGGTGCACCCAGGTGTGCAGATACTAAGAGTAGACTGACAGAAAGAGAGGAGAGGTTTAACACTTTCAATACTGGAACAAGAGCCTCGTCTTCCTTACTAACGGATTGTTTTGGGATGCCCCTAATAATCGAGGAATGGTGTTATGCATTCACCTTGTATAAGGATTACATACGCGGCTATCGAATCTAAAAAAGAAACAATATTTTAATATACGTTTTTTTTTTTTTTTTTTTTGGGTTAATATTAAAATGAAAAGCAAGATTAAATTGAAAGAATTATGGAATTATCAAAGAAATCACATCCCAAAGTTAGGTAATGGTTGAAATAATCAAATATTTATTGATATGAGATAATGTTAATTAAATATATGCTTCAAAGATAAAGCTGACCATTGCCTAATTTTAATATAAGTTTTTTTTTTTTTTTTTAATTTTATTTACCCAATCATCTTCTGCCATTTGCTTGTTCCCTTCCAAGTTTGCATGCTTGAAAATGATCAAACATTTGACAGCCTAACTTGGTTTATAATATCATTTTCTTTTTCTTATCTAAACTTTATCTTAATTCAAATTGGTAGGTTCAAGCGATAAAGAAAGGCGGTTTTTTTAAATCGAGTGGAGAGAGTTTAGTCGTTGTTGATATATGTTATGAACGAACTCTACTCCTAACTCACTGGCCAAAGTGTACTTCCAGGGATAAATAAGTAAAACTCTTTATCGTTCCACGAGAATAATGAAAGAATATAATTCTTGACTTTGACTTACGAGTACCCGCTCAAAGTAGGGACCCTACAACGAGAGAAAAAGCTCCTAACTATTGCAACAGTTTCGAGCTACTGTAAGTGTTGTGGCACGAGTATACTAATAAACGAGGAGCTACGAATAGTCACTCTATTATTTTAAGATATTGTATATAAATAAAGACAAGATCGCTTAGTTTATATAAAATATAAAAGCAATAACTTCTTAAAGTCTTTAAATGGTCAGTTAAATGATAATTTGACAAACTTTTATTATTAATTTTGTTGAATCAAGAACTAAATAGTTATTTTTATAAATAAGCAAGCTTTTAGTTTAAAAAACAGAGAATTAAACACCAAACATTATTGTCAAAAAAGATAATTTATTGTATGTAAAGGCATGATCAATGTGATTAATAAAATAAGTTAGATATGATAATAACATTTATTAAGCTTGATTACAACCTTTATTGGCTAAATTCATATGTCTTTTGTAATATACATTTTAAATTTCAATATCACATTAATACAAATATAAACTTGTCTTTAAAAGAAAACAATCTCGTGTTTAGCTAGATTGTAAGTATACCAACTTCTCTTATTAAAGGCTAATACTCATATAGTCGGAGTTTTTTTTTGCAGTTTGGTTCGGAGGGAGGTTCAATAGTAAGCCAATGAATTAGAAGTCAAGTTATAGTATTAGATGAAAATTACGAGAGAACTTAAATTTTCTAGAATAAATATAATAGCTCAAGTCGAAGCAACTTTGTCTAATTTGGATTTTGGGCCCCTATGTAACCTTCCAATCCATTGCTTTGTTTGTTCACCTCTCGATTTTGGGGAGAGGTTTCCTTTATTCACCTTGGGAGGTTTTCACACCCAATGCTTTGTTCACCTCGAGGTTTTCACACCCTTTTAAGTAATACTTTGTTCACCTCTAAGAGGTTTTCACACCCTTTTAAGTAATACTTTGTTCACCTCTAAGAGGTTTTCACACCCTTTTAAGTAATACTTTGTTCACCTCTAAGAGGTTTTCACACCCTTTTAAGTAATACTTTGTTCACCTCTAAGAGGTTTTCACACCCTTTTAAGTAATACTTTGTTCACCTCTAAGAGGTTTTCACACCCTTTTAAGTAATACTTTGTTCACCTCTAAGAGGTTTTCACACCCTTTTAAGTAATACTTTGTTCACCTCTAAGAGGTTTTCACACCCTTTTAAGTAATACTTTGTTCACCTCTAAGAGGTTTTCACACCCTTTTAAGTAATGTTTTGTTCACCTCTTTGGGATCTCACATCGGATACGTAACGGGTCAAACTGGACAATATCTCGTAACAATGGGTTTGGTGGGTTTGAATGGTTAGAGTGAATTTTAGTGAATGGAACTTTTGAATTTCATGCGTATGCGAGGAACACGCCTATTCATATGCATGGCAAGATTAGAAGACATCAAAACAGCAGGCAACCTGTTTGATGAAATTCCCAAACCAGATTTAGTGGCTTGGAATATAGCCATTCGACTGTCATGTCTCTCTTATGGGCTGTGTACAACGAAGCACTTGCTTGTTTTCAAATGTTGAGCGGAGTGGCTGGAGACCGATGAAACCATACTAGTTGTGACTGTCTTGCCATGCTCTGCGCTTCATTGATCGACATGTACGCCAAGTGTGGGGCAGTCGAAGACACGCACAGGATGCAGAGTATGGAACACAATGATGATGGCATTTGCAACGCATGGTGATGCAGAGGATGCACCGACACTATTCTCAAAGATGTTAAGAGAGAAGCTTGAGACTCCTGATGTTGCAACTTTCTTGGGAGTATTGTGAGCTTGTATAGCAACTGAGGAAAGGTGGAGGAACGGAGGAGGCATTTTGATCTTATGGCCAAACACTGAATATCCAACCCACGCTTAAGCAATATGGATCCACAGTGGATATTCAGGGACGAGCTGGGTTTATTGAACAAGCTTATTAGCTGATAAGAAGCATGCCAATTGAGTGCAGTGATATTATATGGAGAACATTACTCGCTGCCTGTTGGATGCAGAGAAACGTTGTATTTGGGGAGAGAGTAAGGAGCCATGGTCTGGAGATAGAGCCAGATCATAATAGTAATTATGTTCTTGCAAATATGTATGCAATGAAAAGGAGTATGGAAACCATAGCCTGATTATAGTTACTTGGAAATCAATCCACAGAGGAAGTTGGAACTGGAAGCTGTTGGGAATTGTAATGATGCCCAAAGAAATGAAAGTTATTGTGAGATCCCATCTCGGTTTGAGAGGTGAACCAAACATTCTCGAATCTTTGTAGAGTGTGTAAACCTCTCCCTAAGGAGTCGTTTTAAAACCTTGAGGGGGATGCCTAGAAGGGAAAACCCATGGAGGTTTGAGCGAGGGGAAGCCCAAAAAAGACAATATCTGATAGAGGTGGGTTTAGGCTTGTACAAATTGTATCAGAGCTAGATGTCGGGCAGTGTACTAGCAAGGACGCAGGGCCCCCCGCCTCCAAGGGAGGTGGATTGTGAGATCTCACGGTTGGAGAGTGGAAAAGACATTCCTTATAAAGGGTGTGAAAACCTCTACCCAGACGCGTTTTAAGGGAAGCCTAAAAAAGAAAGCGGACAATATCTACTAGTGGTGGCTACAATGTGCATTCATTTGAAGATCTTGTAAACAAGTAAGTCGTCATTCATTTTAGTGTACTCTGATAGACACGATAGTAAAATAGCAAATCAAGGTTGAAAAGCAGAACATGTACAATAATATCATTGATAGATTTTGAAATGTTCATATGAAGTAGTTAGTTAGTTTTCACACTATTTTTACTAAAGGCAACCCAGATCAGACCTTTTTTTAATCGAAGTCCAGGCAATTCAACCTATGAGAGCTTCTTCTTTTCTTTCCACTCTTTTATATCTGCTTCTATCTTTGCTTGCACACTTGCACTAAACCCAGGATATGGTTCATATTTGAATAAAGTTTGAAGAACCTGCAACCAACCAACAGGAACAACGAAGCTACTTTACTTCATTATCGACACCAACAAACACCCTCAGAAGATGAGAAACTCAGACAAAGAATACCTCCAAAAACACAAAGAATGGAGCCATTAGAAAGGCTTGTGCAAGATTGTCCAACAAAGCCGGTGCACGTTTCTATTGAAAAATGCAAATTAAATTAAGATTCAAGAACAGACGCAATCAATTTGTCAAGATGAGTGATCTGTCTAACCTCAAACACTCCATGGCCTATAAACTGGTTTGTCCAACAGAACAGCTGAGCAGCCAGTACCACCTGATATACAACAAAAAATGAATTAGGTTGGCGTATGCAGTATGGAGCATTACTAATGTCCTGAAATTGTTTTCTAACTCTCAAGGACTAAATGGCCTTGAAATTTTGGTGAGGCTAAGGATCTGTCATAAATAAAGAACTATTATGTTTATCAACCAACTGGTCAGGCAATAAAAGCTCCTTCCATGCGCAGCAATATCAACCCCAAGTGCCGTTTGACACGGCCCCAACTTGCTGCCACTTAGATGTCAAAACTTTTAACACATCTTCCAAATCCAACCAGATTAGATTAGATTACAAGCTTATAGTGATTGTAAGCAGAGGCAAGTAAAAACCCATCAAGGAAATTTCAAGGAAGAAACTTCAGTGCACTCAATAGTAGTAAACAGACAAATTTACTACAAGAACCCGGAGTTAAATTGAAGAAGAGAAAGTGGGAATTTACCTTCCAAGTCTGGGAATAACCAAGTCTATTGGAGATGAAGCTTGCTCCAACCCAACAGACGAAACAAAGCAAAGCGGCCATGGACCCTGCTTTCTTATCGAAAATCACATAAGATGCAGCATAGATTAAAGTGAAAAGAAATCCGAAGTTCAAAACCAGGCCATGATCAAACCCACAAGGGGATTTGGGAATCGTATAGAAAGAAGGGGTGAAATACAAATACATGAGAGTGGTGAAGAAAATCGGCCAAACAAACAGGACATGGATGAAAATGTTGATTGGGTTGCTGTGATAAGCGCCATAGAAGGCGAAGTGCCTTTCCAGATCAAAAAATGCAGTCTTCCCCATAGAATTTTGGGGGGGAATAGACAACCCCAATACGAAACGATTGCTGGAAAATGTTCTCAGAAGAGGGAAGGCGTGCAAAGGGAGATAACCGAATAGATTATGAGGGTTAGACAATTGTTAAAGGATGTGTTTATTGGGGCCATTAATAATTCGAAAAGGTGACCTAGAGTGGAGTAATTGGGGTGGTTAACATAAAAAATGGACCAAATTCTGGAATGGTCCTTCTAATCTATTAGTTTACATAATGAGAATAAATGTGCGTGATGCATATGCAAAGAAAAATTTGGTGGTATCGGTTCGACTGTATGTGAAGGAACGTTTGGGTCAAAAGAAAAATAAAAAATAGGGAAGAAGAAAAAGAAACACATGGTAAGGCAGAACAGAACCACTTTACATTGGCCTTTTGCAGGGTGACCCGTGTTACTGGCCCAACGCTCTTAACTCCAATTTAATATTTGATGAACCTTAACGACACGTCCCGTCGCCCTAAATTGGACCAATATGACGAATTAGGGGAAGTGGATCAAAGGGATTTCTCGTCTATGACAATTATGCAGAACAGGGAAAGTGTGGATAGAAATGGATCCCTTATCCATTCTTTCTTCTCCATGAAGAATTAGTTTACAAAACCCAGGTAAAGATACATTATTTTCTACTGCAATAATGGCTAAGGCTATCGCAGGCTTCAGCATTATCAAACAAACCCTGTATAGCTCCTCTAATCTCCACCCACACAAGTCGACCCACATCCCATTTTCGACACTGGTATGTATGCTAATCCTTTATCCTTTCGTCTCAAAACTCTTATCCATTTTAATGAGCTGGATTTGACCACTTTATTACAATTCATGCAGCTTCCAAACTCCGGAGTTTTCAGCCATCGACAACTTGTAAGTAGCTCTTGATTCTCACATTCAATGGTTAGGAAAAACGGGTTTTCCTTCGCCTAATATTTGTTAGTTCATTCATATCCTTTTGTGCAATAAATAGACTGAAGGTTCAAAGCGCCAAAGAGGGTCTCTAGGGAGAGTAAATGCTTTCCCAGATTGGCCACTTATGGCAGTTCTAGTTGATCACTTGGACGGCCAAAGAGACCTTGTTACCCACAAATCCATAGTGCATCTTAGTGATGAAGCTATCAAGAATGTCTGTAAGTGTTTGATTATACTGACATTTCTATAGATTGCAAGTAAAAATTAGTATATTGAAAACTAACCTTCATTTTACCCATTGATTAATGTCAGATAGTCTTTACATCATGTTCACTTGTTGGGGATGTCTGTTCTTTGGCTCCATGAAGGTAAACCATATCTTTAGTTTCATTCTACTTGGGTTACGTAAAACAAAACTTTTGTCTCAGGCCTTCAAGGTTATGTTTTTAGGATCCATATTATGATTCAGAGGTGTACAGAAAAGATGGAGGCGATGGAACAGGACATTGGGTCTATGAGAAGGTGAATTATCCAACTCTTGAGCAATGACACCATAATTTACACTCAATTATTTTGCCTGAGTTTATATCTGATATTGCAGCAAGAGGACATTGAAGAAGCAGCAAGAGCAGAGCTATGGAGGGAGGAGCTGATTGAGGAGATCGAACAAAAGGTTGGAGGACTCCGAGAGTTGGAAGAAGCTGGAAAGAAATAAGAGCCAAACGAGAATTTGGGCATCCATTTATGTTCTTAACACAGCATATTCATTATGCGTATAAAATCAAAAGCCTAGGGCTTGATGGAAATACTCTATGGTTTTGTTTCAGTAACAATCTCACAGTTCTTTCCCAGTAGAACAGAGAACAAAATGTAAATCAGCAGAAACCATCGAAAACGTAGAAAACATCAGTTCTTTCTTTATTCAAAGAATTTGCCTCAGAGGTAGTGACAATCTTGTATTATCATCACTCTTGTATCTGGTAATACGTGCAATTCAATACATCACAGGCAAATTTCCAGATTACAAAGATTTCAGTTCAAAAAGAGTGAAAGAACAAGGATATTAGAAGAGAAGAAATGAAAATCATAGGTCGTAAGAGCATCAGAGAGATTCCCAACAGACGATCATCATTCTCAAGCTGAGTACTGATGTCCCTGTCTGTTTCATCGTCACTTGCTCAATTGATCCAAAAAATAAAAAACTTGAAGAAAATACGAAAAGACGAATCAACAAATCTCGACGAAATGAAAAACACATTAGAACAAGTTCCATGAAAAGGCAGAGCCTCAATGCTTCAAATTAAGTTCATTTCACAGAAACAAATCTAAAAGCATGAAGACGACGTGAGAAGGAATAACACCGACAAAAATTAAGGATTGATTCAAGTGAAAGAAGACGCAAGATAATGGATTGATTTCAAGAATGGAAGTTCCAAGAGAATGAAAATGCAGTTAAATATGAAACGAATTGAGCTAGGGTTTTCAATACGGCGTTCAATAATCACGACCGTTGATCAAACGAAGCGAACATGGATTTCGACGGTCCAATATGAAATCTACAGCCCAATAACGAGGCCCATTATCTGTTCTGGACCCATTGGTTGTATTTAATTCAAATTTATTAAATTGAATAATTANAAAAAAAAAAAAATTGAACAAGTTATTTTAACTTTAAAAATCTCATGTTTATTAAGTTATTATGGCAAACCACTTTTTAAGTTATGTGTATTTATTTTTAAGAGACAGTCACATTTCAATTTTATACACAGTTGAATGTATGAGAGAGAAATTTTAAAAAAATTTATATTCAATAATTATTCGAAATCACGTAACTTTATATGATAAGGTTGGTAGTATCCGCTTAATCTAACATCTTTCAATACACATGTATGGTGTCAGACAGAAATGTTTAAGGGGTTTTGGTTTGTAGTTTAGGTTCTGTGTCCATCAAAATGTATCCCTACTCTGAACACTTTGTTTTCTGCACACAACACAGCTGCACTCCAACACACCCTCCCCCTCCGTGTCGGTGCCACCCCCATTACTCGCTTCCATCGAACTACTCACTTTAAAGAAAATGTTGTTCATGTTACACGAACACAACTCTCCACAATGGTATGATATTGTCCACTTTGAGCATAACCTCTCATGGTTTTGCGCCTCATACCAATGGAGGGAGTATTCTTTATTTATAAACTCACGATCATTCCCTAAATTAACCGATGTGGGACTTTCATCATCCAACAGTTCAAACTATCACAAGATGTTGCAATTCATCATGACTAATTATGGTCATAAATATATATATATGAATGTTACAACTCTTACTCATGGAATGTCAAGAGTATTCATTTTGAGATTGTATAAAACTATGTATGTTGTCGAGACTTGAAAAATGTAGTAATGTTTTTCTTTTGCCAATGACAAAGTTTCTTTGCACTTTCGTGTAGTTTATACTGCACGTTTAAAATCATTTAAACTTGACATGAGAACATAACCGGTTGTTGAGAGACAAAAGCTTGCATATGTTCTCCTATGAGAACACAGTCGATCCCATATCTTCTCGAACCTAACGTGGCCGTTTTCCATCATATGAATTTTTATCTATAGATGGAGTCATTACCGAGAAGCTCGTGGAGAGATCAATTCACTACTTGTTCTTGACTCGACTCGACATTATAGCACATAAAGCATAGATAAGGAGATAAGGGAAGAGAAGGTGGTGAAAATAATTGGAGAAAGAAAGAAAAAGTTGTTACAGATATGAAGAGTGAAGTGGAAGGAATGACCTGTAATTTCATAAACAAATGGATGGTAAAGCATAAGCCAAGGAGAGTCCCACAGCCCTAAACCCTAAACTAATACTCATTAAAGTATAATTAAACAAAATTAAGTGTTAATCTTATAATTAACTCCGAATTAATTATGGACTTGTTGTTTGGAAGGCAAGGACAAACACAGCTGCATGCATGACATCATCCACGTGTAGTGTGTGTTAGAGAAACCTTTCCGATGATGTTAAACGACAAGTTTTGTCATTGGACGGTTCATGTCGTTTCTTCATGCAATGCTCCAAAGTCCAAACACAACATTAGGGTTTTACAAAAGTTGTTGTTGTTGTTACCATTTGAATTGGATATGTTTTGAAGATCCAATCAGACGTTGACACGAGAGAGACAGCACAGTAAAGTGAAAGGGGAATGATTCTCGTGATTGTTCCGCTCTTGATGGAATATAATACCCTAAGCCCCCTGTGAGTAGATATTGTCTGTTTCAACTTGTTACTCATAGTCATACGCGTTACCGCTTTAAAACACATCTTTTAAGGAGAAGTTTCGACACCTTATAAAAAATACATATCACCATCCGTCATATAGTTTTAAAATGCAATTGTTTGGATGAGGTTTCGACACTCTTATAAAAAAAATACTTCTTTTCTCTTTTCAACCCATGTGGAATTTCACAATCCACCCCCTTGAGAGAAGTGCCCAGCATCGTCTCTGACACACCCCCAGTGTTTATCTCTAATAGCATGGGATCTCACAATATACCCCTTGGGAGGAGGGCTCAGCATCCTCTCTGACACAGTGTCGGGCTCTCTGATACCATTTGTAACAACTCGAGTCAATCGATAATAAATATTGTCTATTTTTGTCCATTACATGTGACTGTCAGTCTTACCATCTTAAAGCATGTCTACTAGGGAGAGGTTTATATATTTTCTTTTAACTAATGCGAGACCTCACATGAAAATAATGATACAGCCTTTTAGTTTTGATAATGGATCCACCCATTTGTTCATGAAACTTAGTTAGCTGGCACAGGTTTCAAAAAATTAGAATTTAGTCACTAGACATTAGTTTTTACGGTTCAAACAGCTCTATTTTGGTCGAACCCAATGCAGCCCTTTTTTTATGAAAAGAATAAGGTAGGTTGCATCATGGTGTCCAAATTGAAAGCCTTTCTTTCCATGTTTTAAATTGATTTTGGCTCCACGGACCAAACAGTGCACACATTTAAATTTTTGAATGGAGTCCTACATGAACTTCCTTTTTGCTTTCCCATGCCTGAATGCTTAAGCATATATTCAAACAGCACGCCTACACAGCTAATGCTTTACAACCAAGAAATGATGCAAAAAATAAGGCCCAAAAGGAAGGGTTGAAGTCCTTTTAAGAGGGAAGGACTAACAAATGAAGCGAAGGATTGGCGTTCTCAAAGCAAAAGGGTATGGGCATAGCATTAGCTGCGCAATTAACTGTCTCTAACTGTCATTAAAGCCAAAAGTTGACCACTTTTTTGGGTCTCTAAACGCTATTAATTGTTGGAAGGTAGAGTTCTTAACCATGTTTATGGCCACAAAGTGATGGAACTCCTTGAACAATACTTCGGAAACCACGTGGTTTCATGAAAAGTTGTTATCCCCCACCATAGACAGCAACCGTCTGGACATGGCAGTTTGAGGGGCCCCCACACGTCGGTTATTTGCTGTGGCGTTGGGTAAAGCAATCGCCAAATAACGTTTCTGGTCTCTCCAGTTTCTCTATATATGCCCCACCTTCCTCCCCTGCCCTCCCCAACGAAACCCTTCTGCCTTCTTTGCCTCTTTTTTGTTCTTTTTTCTCTCAGGCATTTTCACAAACAGGTTGTGGATCATTTGAAGAGGTCAGTTAATCTCTCTATTTCCCAACTTTTTAGGGCGATTTAGAGTTTTTCTTTCGAGGGATTTACTGTTTTTTGTGTAGGAAAATGGCGTTTCTTGGACCTCTCTTGGTGGGTCTTCTACTCTCTTTGGGATGTGATTCTGTTCTTGCCAACAATGGAGGTTGGATTGATGCCCACGCTACGTTCTACGGTGGGGGCGACGCGGCTGGCACAATGGGTACGTAAAAAAATCAAAACTTTCTACAATTTGAACACATTTTTACGAAACCCACAAGTTGAAACTAGTTTTTTTTTTCTGGGTTTTTGCAGGAGGAGCTTGTGGCTATGGGAACCTGTACAGCCAAGGGTATGGAACGAACACAGCGGCATTAAGCACAGCCCTGTTCAACAATGGGCTGAGCTGTGGTGCTTGCTTTGAAATCAAGTGCGTAAATGATCCAAAATGGTGTCTTCCAAACTCCATTGTTGTCACTGCCACAAACTTCTGCCCACCAAACAATGCACTCCCCAACAACGCCGGCGGCTGGTGCAATCCGCCCCAGCACCATTTCGACCTCTCCCAGCCCGTCTTCCAGCAAATCGCTCAATTCAAAGCAGGCGTTGTCCCAGTGGCCTACAGAAGGTATGAATAATACGCCCTTCTAGACTAATTCGCTCAATGCTGAACTCAAAAGCTGAATCGAATATGCAAATGCAGGGTGTCTTGTCAGAAGAAAGGAGGCATAAGATTCACAATAAACGGCCATTCTTACTTCAATTTAGTTCTTGTAACGAACGTTGGTGGAGGTGGGGATGTTCATGGGGTATGGATCAAAGGGTCGAAAACAGGGTGGGAAGCAATGTCGAGGAACTGGGGGCAGAACTGGCAGAGCAATTCATATCTGAATGGACAGAGCCTGTCGTTCAAAGTGATCACCGGCGATGGCCGGACGGTGATATCCAATAACGTAGCACCAGCTGGGTGGAGCTTTGGTCAGACTTATAGTGGGCTTCAGTTCCCATGAACGGAAAGAAAAAAACAGAACAGAACAGAGGCGTTCCTGTTTTTTTCTTTTTTTTTCTTGTTACTTTATAGGAAACTGTGTTAAAAATAGGTGTTTTTGGAATGGGCACTGCTTTTAATGTGTTCTTCCAGTGTGTCTGTGGTTTAGAATTAGTAGTTTAGAGGGAGTTTGTTTGAATATATTATTATGTGGGGTTTGGGTCTGGTCTTGGGGTGGTTCTGCTGTGCGTGTGTTTTAAGGCAATGGCAGAGAGAGAGAGANAGAGAGAGAGAGAGAGAGAGAGAGAGAGAGAGAGAGAGAGAGAGAGAGAGAGGATAATGGCAGCGGTAGGCATTTGACACCCGCCACTTTGTTTCTTGTGTTAGCTTAGAGCTGTGTGGGGTTTATATAATATTAGTTTAGTGTTAGGTTGTTTGTTGGTTCAGTTGTTTTCTTCTTTGTTCTTCTGGTTATATCTTAAATATATGTAAGTTTGTGTTAAATGAGATGTTGAACTTATAAATAACATATAAATGAGGGACTTATTAAATATAAATTAGTTCGATGAGACCAAAAAGTTGGTATTTGGGCCAATTCCAGACCTTCTCTACCCAGATTCGATATAGTCTTAGTTTTTGGTTAAGAGGTTGAGGGTTATTGAAGGTAAATGGAGATCATGTTGCTAATGTGAGATTCCACGTCGGTTGTTATAAGAGTGTGTAAACTTCTCTCTACTAGACGTGTTTTAAAACTGCGAGTCAGATGACGATATGTAACGAGCTAAAGCAAAGAATATCTATTAGCGGTAGCTTGGTTGTTACAAATAGTATCAGAACTAGACACGGGGCAGTGTGTCAGCGAGGACGTTGGGCTCCCAAGGGGTGGATTGTGAGATCCTACATCAATTAGATAAAGAGATCTTTCACATTTTAAAATCGCAAGGCTAATGACAATATGTAACAGAATAAAGTAGACAATATATATTAACGGTGACTTAGATTGTTACTGGTTATTTTCAGGAGTTTGAGAAATTACATAAACTTTGATAGATGATATCCACTCGTTTCTAAATTTGGATAAGGATTTAAAATATGAATTCGACATCATTGCCCTAATTTAGAATCTACCAGTGTCGAAATAATATTCGCACCTTGGGCTTTGCCTTGGGTCATTGGGTTATCTGGGCTTCAAATGCGTTGTCTAGCCCAACTTTGAGGCCCAACTTTGATACTGGGCCGCGGAAACTTCGGAAATATAATCTCAAGCCCAATTAGACTAGATAATAGAGAGAAAATATTTAAAGATAAAAATATTTTCAATCATAAACATTTAATATTTAATATATAAAACTATTTTGTTGGTGTGGAGTTGAGATTTCTTCTGATGAAAGAGCCAGCTGTCGATCTCAGATTGGAAAGCCACGATTCCACGTGGGTATATTTCCACAATCGTATCTCTTGAAGAACACTCTCCACGTAGGACAGAGATGGCCCCACAGTATCATAAGCCATCCAATGAAAACGTAGAAACATATTGAAGATATTACTCAAAAGGATAAAGCGATAAGCCCCATCGTTTCCTTGACCGTTAGATCCTGAGAATCTTGTCGATCCACCGTCAGATCCGAAGAGAGAACGAGAACCACAAACACGGCGTTGAAGCGAAGTTACAAAGGCCTGCAATATCCATTTTCTTCCTCAACCCCAAGAAACAATCATTAAGAAGAAATGGCCACCGTCACCACTCAAGCTTCCGCCGCCGTTTTCCGGCCATTCGCCTCCCGATCGAGGTTCCTTACTGGGTCTTTCGGTAAGCTCCACCGCGAGCTGTCGGTTAAACCGGTGGCTGCTTCGTCGCCTTCATCTTTCAAGGTTGAAGCCAAGAAGGGAGAGTGGTTGCCTGGTCTGCCATCTCCGGCGTACTTAACTGGCAGGTAACGCCATTAACGTAAATTTAGCTCCTTGTTTATTCAGATTCGTAATAATTTAATCCTTCTCATAAAATGCAGTCTTGCCGGCGACAACGGGTTCGACCCACTGGGTCTAGCGGAGGACCCAGAGAATTTGAGGTGGTTCGTGCAAGCGGAGCTCGTGAACGGGCGGTGGGCGATGCTGGGTGTGGCCGGAATGCTTCTGCCGGAGGTTTTCACGAAGATCGGAATCATCAACGCGCCTCAATGGTACGACGCCGGAAAAGCAGAGTACTTCGCGTCGTCTTCAACTCTGTTCGTGATCGAGTTCATCCTGTTCCATTACGTCGAAATCCGGAGATGGCAGGACATTAAAAACCCAGGAAGCGTGAACCAAGACCCCATTTTCAAGCAATACAGTTTGCCCCCAAATGAAGTGGGGTACCCTGGTGGCATTTTCAACCCCCTGAACTTCGCTCCCACTCTTGAAGCCAAGGAGAAGGAAATCGCCAATGGTAAGATCTTCAAAAAGAAAACCCAGATTTTATATTCTGATCTTAGGAGCTGTGGCTTACGATGCTGTGAATTGGGTTTTTGGTACAGGGAGGCTCGCAATGTTGGCGTTTTTGGGGTTCATCGTGCAACATAATGTGACTGGAAAGGGGCCATTTGAGAACCTTTTGCAGCACATTTCTGACCCATGGCACAACACCATTGTCCAGACATTCGGTGGCAACTAAATTTGGAAAGTGAAAGCTTCGTGATGGCTTGAAATTCTTTTGAGATTTCGTTTTTGGGGAGTGTGTTGCAATGGAATGTGGATATCAGTGTACAGGGGTGGGTGTCGTCGATGTTGTTGTTTGAATGACATGATCCTTCACTCATGAATTGGGCATCACCTCCTTCAACATTCATCTTTCCAATCGCATTAATGCTCAAATCAACTTTTGGAGTTTAGTGATATGATCCTTCGTAGGTCTAAGTTTCATATCCGCTAATTAACAAGAATATTATGAATTTATAAATAAGGTCTTTAAAAAAAAAATCAAAAGTAAAGCGACGAGAGTTTATACTCCCAATGAATAATATCATATTATAGAGATTCGTAATTTCTAACACTTAGTAATATGAATTTGAGACGTAGTTGAAGTAACGATCTAAGCTAATTAACGACTGTCACTAACTTAATATTTTATCCACTTAATACTTATCTAGCAGTGTCAAATTGAGTAAAAGTGAAGTTTGATATCAATGCATGAGACAGTTCAACAATTTATAAGGAATTATTCGAGGATTAGTTTGTCAAATTATTACACATATTTGAATCTTCAAACATAACGCGTAAAAAGTTTGACATAATCTATGCAGTGATCATTTTTTTAATTTTTTATAAAAGTAAAAAGTGTTAATAATATTTTTAAAATTTGATTGGTATTTTATTTATTTTGTCGTACTCAATAATCCCTGGACGACACGTCGTTTAACAAGTGAAACGAAACAAGGGCCACTTCTCACTATTACCGCTCAAATTATCCGCCAACGACCGAATGATGAGATGAGGTCGAGCAAAGAATCGAAGAAGAAAACTCGCCCCTCATCACCGCTCAGGGACCGAACCAGTCCTTCAACGAGGTTCGAATCGAGGCGTCATGGGTCTCACTCATCGAGGCTCAGCCCCTCTACTTCCCTTCTGGACCGTGACCTTGTCACCAGCGAAGCCAATCTCCTCGGAGACCTAAAACTCTCTCCCGATCACTCAGTTTCAGACTACAATCCCCGGAGCTTTCCTTACAGTGTGAAGCAGCAATGTTGGGATAAGGCCGAGAAGATTAAAGGAAGGGACCCAGATCGGTGGCGCCGAGATGCTCTTGGTAACACTGTTTTCCGAAAGCTTGTTGGCTGCCCCGGTTGTCTTTGTCATGACTATGATCATATTTTGCCTTACTCTAAGGTACTTACCCCTTATCGATTCTACTCTTTACTCCAGATGTTTCGTTGGTATTCCTNTTTTTTTTTTTTTTTTTTTTTTTTTTTTTTTTTTTTTTTTTTTTTTGGTGGTGTTTCTCGTATTTTGTTGAGTATGGGACTGGATTGTTGTAAAGTGCTTTGTGTTTGCTATCGTAATGTAGGCTGTATGATGGAAACGAGCAAGAACCTTTTATAGTTGCTTATTAGAGACATGGTCATGGTAATTGTTGGGAGGGAGTCCCACACGGATCATCTAAGGGGATGATCGGGTCTATAGGTAAGGAATACATCTCTATTGGTATGAGGTCTTTTGGGAAGACCAAAATAAAGCTATGAGAGCTAATACTCAAAGTGGACAATATCATAGTACTGTGAATATATGCGATTCCTAACATGGTATTAGAGTCTTGCTCTTAGCTTAGCAATGTCAATAGAATCCTCAAATGTCGAACAAAGAAATTGTGAGTCTTGAAGGTGTAGTCAAAAGTGACTCAAGTATCGAACAAAGGGTGTACTTTATTCGAGGGCTCCAGAAAAAGGAGTCGAGCCTCGATTAAGTGGAGGTCTGTTCGAGGGCTACATAGGCCTCAATGGAGGCTCTATAGTATACTTTGTCCTAGAGGAGGATTGTTGAGGATTTTGTTGGGTGGGAGACCCACATGGGCTAATTAAGGGGATGATCATGGGTTATAAGTAAGGAATACATCTCCATTAGTATGAGATTTTTTGGGAAGACCAAAAGCAAAGCCACGAGAGCTAATACTCAAAGTGGATAATATCATCGTGGAGGATCGTGATTCGTAACGGGTCATATTACTTTCAATTCTACTTGATTGTGCTCTTGGTTTTGTTTATTTGACTTGTTGGTGGGTTCTTCTTTCTACATTATGGATTTGGCTGTCATTTTAATGTATTGCGACCTGAAAATATTTCATTTCCATTTCTATTTAGATTATCACATGTACATGATGTATTTACTCAATAGCTTAGAATTACAGTATTGAACTTTTGATGCTATTAAATGGTTGTGGAATTCTGTTATAATCTTCTCTTCTTTCGGACCCAGGAGAGTTATGCACAAAGATTACTTTCATGCTTATTTCTTCCTAAGTTTTCTTGGACTTTTCCGAGCTATAACATAGGAAAATGACCTACTAATTGGTCTAAGTTTATACGAAAGGAAGCTTAGAATTAGCAACTAAATGTGTTAAGAGAAGAATGGTACTGTCAATTATCAGTAACCATGAACTTCTTTGTGGCTTGCAAATTTTAAAGGGGGTTTGGGGTCTCCTCATCCAAGCCCAAACTGAGTATATGACTAAGATGACTATTCCATTATTCATCCCTCGAGTATCACTTCCTTTTTCCATTCTCTCCTTTTTTTTTCCCTTTTTTTCCCTTTTTTCTTTTGAAAAATTGAGTATCAGATTCTGAGAGGCTACTTGTTAAGAAGTCAATTTTAGCATGTATGTTTCTTTCTAAATTCTGTTACTGTTTTGCGTTACTCTTGAGAGATTGAGTTTGAATATTTCAAATTGCAGGGAGGAAAAAGCACACTGGAAAATTGTCAGGTTTTGCAGGTAATAGTCCTAATGACTTTCCCTTATGCCATCCAAACTTCATTTAGTACCATACTCAACCTTCGCTTAGTTTAAGCATCATATACTTGAATTATATTAGTTTAGGCATTATTCCTTCAATCTAATTGGACCAAGAGAGTATTATATTAAAGAGGACAAAAATGTTATTGTGCATATTTAAGGAATGAAGAAATAATTAAGATACGTGGTCATGTTCTCGGAGTTTCTTTGGTAGCTACTGGTTGTTATGATGCTTAATAATGTGTGAGGTGCTGATACAAAGAAGTTCTTAATGCTTAGTTGACTGTGCTTATGTTGCCTCCCTCTCTCACACACTTCCTTTGAAGTACCGTAGGATAAAAATTGTTCTCTCAGTTGGCTGATCATCCTTGATTGTTCTTTAACCTGGTATCTGGCTTTAGATTAAAGAGTTTACTATATAGTAACTTACTTGCTAGATTATAATTTAAATTCTCTATTCAGATATTCTATCTATCATGTGTTAGAGAACATCACTTTTTTTTTTTTCTTTCACTTGGATGTTGATTATTCCAAGGACTTGGTTTACATTCTTGTAAAGTGGGGGGTTATTGATCTGGATCGGAAGCACGAACACATAGCATTCTGGCTAATACACTTACTGTGCATTTAGATTAACTTTCTAAGTAATTTTAGAAGGCAAAAAAGTGTAATATATATTTAAAAATTAATGTAAAGTGTTTGAATTTGATTATCGAAAAGTGATTATAAGTAATTGATCGGGAATTACTTTATTGTTTTTTGACATTTGTAGAATCACTTCTAGATATAGTGCAAGAAAACAAACTTGATTATAATCACTTTTAAGAAAATGTAACCAAACACCCAAAGATTTTAATTAAATTTCTTATGAGTGTTCTAAGAAAGATTTCTTTTAAATACATTTATACCACACTCAATCATTAAAATGTTTAAATACCTTCTGGAATATCATTGCTAATGCTAGTAGTCAAGAAGCACATATACTTTAGTTTGGCTAGCATGTGTGTTCGACACATATTAGACACTTGGACACTTATTAAACACTTGTTAGCACAATAGATATATATTAGACTTTAGTTGTACAAATTTAGCATAGGTCCAACATTTTTTTAAGATACATATCGAACACTTTTAAGTACCCTAAATAGACACACGACAGTATAGTACAAAAATAATAAATTTTGAGAGTAAAATACATCAAACTTTTTTAAGCATATAAATGCATAATTTATTGCCTTGGGATTTCCTTATGGTATAAAAATGATATATATTTTAATAAACGTGTCCTAGAGGACGTGTCCTTGTTCTAGTTTTTAAAAAATGACGTGTCACCGTATCTGTCATATATGTATCTGTATCCGTGCTTATTAGGCTAGGAGTGAGTGGTTTTTAGAAGGAAAAAAAAAAAAACATTACTTCCAAGAAAGAATTCTTATTTTCGTTTGATGACTGTATCATCTACAATTTAGGCAACTGTTAATCGATCGAAGGGAAACCGTACTGAACTTTCAAGAGCAGAACTAATTCAGAAAAGCTCTTACTGCCGAGTTTCAGGTGCACTAGTTTTATTTAACTGCAATGGATTATGATTTTACACCTTGGTAATGATATCATATGGCCAATTGGTTTAAATCACTTACAGGTCGAGACATGGACCTTCTTGAACTGTCTGCCTATGGCAATGTACATCGTGGACAAGACTCAGGAGGGTGCAGAATTCAGTGACTCATCGAGTTATTATATTATTATCTTTAGTAGAATTGATTCCAGTCTGATACTTGGAAACTTAATAACAAAAGATTGAAATGAAAAAAGTAGGGAATTTTTGTTATGTTCTTATTTCATTCCTTTATGCGTATCGGGTATGAACGAATTGCGTATGCAAACGAGCTCGTTGATTTCATAGTAACATGTTTGATGTGTGTAGATCCTATGATTGAAGGGTTAAGAAGGGCATCATATGGGAAAAGAAAGAAGTGAAAGAAAAGGCAGAGTATGTGCAAGCTGTGAATTCATTTGTAAAGTTAAAATTCTTAGCAATCCCACTGTGAGGCAGGAAATACATTGGGTGTTCCTTTCCTCTCATTCTTTGCGTAATGGGGAAGTGATGCTTCACACCCCATACCCACCCTTCTTCTTGTGGTTCAATCAAAATGATAGGAACAGTAAGAAACCAGCTCATTAAGTAACTTTGACCTTTTGGAATCATTTTTTCATTTTTTTTTTATCTTATTTTTATCGATATTTCTAATTGGATAAATTCTATTTTGGTTCTCCGACTCCATTTAGATTTTATTTTGGTCCCTAAACTTTTAATGGGTCGAAAGCTTATAGTGTTTTTGTTAATATTTCAAATCAAAAGTTGGGAAGAATATGGCATAGAAAGCATAAACAAAAGAGGTATTATAGTGGGAAGTTGACTCTATGCAACTTCTTCTGAACAAAGTCAACTTCGGCAGAAAAACCAATAATCTGAGATAAAAGTAATCAGATTACATAAACAAAGGGTTTTCTTTTTTCAGATATTTCAAAGCAAGCACTTGATGTTAGTGGAAATAGTACTAATCCGAGTAAAAATATAATGCAAATCACAGTGTAAAGTTGATAACCCATTCTCTTTGGGTGCCAACTTCAGTGATCCAGACACAGAATTCAAATTGTTTAACTGAACATCAGCAGAACAGAAGGCATTTCAACTCTCTGTTTATTTGGTTGCCTGAGAGTTTCAGTGTAATAAATTCTGTAGCTTTCCACACAACTAAACCAAAGGATGAGCGTATGGATGTGATGCGATGGACGGTGGTTTTCACAAGGGGTAGAAAAGAGCAAAAGGAAATAGAGAAATGCCAAGAGTGATTTGTGGCCTTGGCTTCTAGCTCCTATAGCACCAGATTTTCTGTATAATATGGGGTCTAGATTTCATCCTACCAACAAAATATCTATGTATTTCTTTGCTAATGGATTAGTGACGAACGACCTTGATACTTTTGTTTTGGTGAAAATCCAAGTTTTGATCTACATTCAACCAGTCAAATATCTTTTTTTTTCTCTCTTTAAATTTGGAAACTTGATGTATCAGCCCAAATCTACGGCCGGTAAATGTTGTTTTCTTTGGCTTGTTACGTATCATTGTCAGCTACACGGTTTTAAAAGACGTCTACTAGGGAGAGGTTATCACACCCTTATAAGAAATGCTTCGTTCTAATCTCTAATCGATGTAAGATCTCACAATTCACCTCCCTAGAGGGCCAACGTTCTCGCCGGTACACCACCCGGTGTCCGGCTCTGATACCATTAGTAACAACCCAAACTCACCACCAGCAGATATTGTCTGTTTTGGCCCGTTGCGTATCGCTATCAATCTCACAGTTATAAGGAATGCTTCGTTATACTCTCTGGCCAACGTGGAATCTCACACTTCATGTTTCTGTGTCTATCTTTATTAATGTATTTTTATTAACTTATTCCACAAAAGAGAGAGGCAAGGGAAAGTATATGGAAAAAGAGAACCCCAGAGGGTTATAGACTACTTTTTCCCCGGTACAGTTCTAGGGGCAGAAACCTTTCATCCAACTTTGTTTCTTTTACCATAAGAAAGGGAAAAGAGTGGAAAAGAAAAGTGTTTCCATGACAGTCTTTTAAAGCAAGTAGCCTTGGAGTTTTGTTGGGATTGAGGAGGAAAGGGACATAACTTTTGCTTTGTTATCTTTAGTTGATGTGAACTAATGAGTGTTGAAAGATCTAGGCATCCCTCTAGGATTTGTGACTTGTATTCCTCAGCCTTTTTGGTGCTCACCAAACTGCCCCTCTACTTTTTCAAAGCTTAGCTGTATGGAATATCACATGTTGCTCTGGCTGTTGGCATCATTCTAGAGATATTGAAATGCATTTTCACCTTTTTGACAATGACAGTTATCAGCCCTTTGGCTGTGCACTTCCCTTTCTGTGTTCTTCAAAATATTTCCAGGTGAATTATCAAAACAAGGATTTGAAGTTTGGGTTCGGATGGAATGGACTGCCAATAGTATCAAAACTGAAGCAATCTTTTGGCTGCATTTTTATACATCTGAGAATCCTTAGCTGCCACTCTATACATCGGTTATTCACATAGATATGTACAAAAGGATGGCTTGATAATGGCAGCTACTCTTTCTATAGAGATAACAATTCCGGGATTCTTGGAAAACTGGATTGCTTCTTGGGTAGAAGAAGCTTGAGATTGATGCTTGTATCCACTTCATGCTTAAGCTTCTTAACTTAAAGACTTCTTTTACAGTGAACCTGGAAAATAAAAAATACCATTCACGACCGCTCGTGGAAAGTAAGAGATCTTGACAAGGCTGCAGGGTTGGCTTGCAAAACTGGAGACAACACTTCAGAAACGTTACTCTTTTGGTCGCCCTTTGATTGGAAAACATTAGACAGATCAACAGCTTTGATTGAATCATTCTTAATACCAAGTGTCTCCCATATTGAACTCTTAGCAGCTTCGTTTGGATCATCAATCCTTAAAGTTTTGGGAACCAAAACAGATCCATTTTTCTGTTTTGGAGGATTTTCCATCTCGGAATTATCAGCCTGGAGTTCGTCGCCGTCTCTCGAATGCTTCCCTAGCGTCGGAGAATTTGGACCAGGGATTGGAGGACAGGGTTGTGGAGTGAACCAAGGAATATTCCAAGAACCTGGAGCACTGCAACTCCAATATGTTGCAGGGTAGAATGATAAAGGAACTCCAGGAGGGCAGAAGGCTGGTGGAGGTATTGGTGCAGTCCATGAACAAGGCCAAGGAACACCAGGAAGACATGGGATTTGAGAAGGAAAACCATTGATGTTCTGCATCTGTGGTTCTTGAGGGAACCCCCTGGCTCCATTCTCCATTGAGCTTGACATTGTTACTGAAGATGCACTAGAACAATCATCACCAGTTTCCCCACCCTCACAAGGTCCTTTGGCTCCCTCAAATTCATTCCTTGTTCCATTCAAGACCTTTCTTTCTGCAGGATGTGATACATTGACCATAGATTCACATACAGGTGCGCTTACACTGAAATTGAGGACTCGTCCATTGCCTTTTGATGCTAGGTGGTTGACCTCAATGGGAACATCAATTTGTGCAGCTCGAAGAGCCTCTGAGATTGTAATGTGTTGGTAGTGTGAGGCTGAGTTCTTGTTCTTTCGGCGGCCAGCTCCAACAGGGACATTCCTGATGGTACCGCCTTCAGTCCAATATCTTTGACAGGCTTTGCAAAAATGGCGTGGTTGATTGACATTATAATTATTATAATAACAAAACTTGGTTTCCATGCTATTGCAGCGGGGACATGGAAGTATCTTATCTGGTTTCTTCAGTTTCTCTTTCGAGTTGGGGGCATCATTCTGCTCTTTCTCAGTTTTGCTTGCTGCGAGCTTATCATTTTCATCAGCTGATAAAACTTCAGGATTCATGTGCACCTCATTTGCTGTTTTTACACATGCATAATCCTCTGAATCATGAAGAGTTTCCTCTTTTGCAGCTGAACTCTCGGCGGCTTTTCCTACAATTGCATGCTGAAAATTGGAACAGTTCTTAATACGCTTTATCAGTTATAGATACCAAATAAATTTGAATCTACATATCAGAAATCAATAGCAGATTAAGGAAACTGGTTGGCAGTATAATAACCTAGAAGAACGAAGAGTAATGATATTTAATTCCCACTTGTTTCCGAAGTTGCCTACAACTGCATCCTGAAAATTGGAACTAGTTGCACGGAATAGGATATTCAAAAGAAAATGATAATCAAGATGAATGGAATTCGAAGTTCAATGGTCGAATAATAAGAACTCTAGCTTGATTATCGCAGAACTCGTAGTTGATTGAGACCTTGGTAGGACAATTTTCTTGTACGAATAACAAATCATCGATATATGTAGATTGATTCAGTGTTTTTTCATTTGAATCTCAAAAGATTGCGGAAACTTTCCCTAGCTCGAAGCATCAAAAACCGAAAACAACAAAATCTGAAGAACATCTAAACGGTCAACACACCAACCGCCATGTTCCTCGCAGAGTACCGTAGTTCCGGAAGAACCAACTCAGTTGGAGTGATACCAAATTCCATAAAAACAAACAGGTCGAATTGAGGAATCAGTAAAACAGAGTACACAAAACCAGGATGGACTGAACTGTACCTTTTCTACTGCTCCGTCTCGATTTTCTTTCTCGGAGCTTGAATCCGAATCATCGCTTTCCATCAACGGAGCTTCAGAGTCGGCCGGAAGCGGAATCTCCTTGCCGAAAATTCTAATGGCAGAGTCCTTAATCTCCATCATTTTTGAAGACCAAAAGAAGATGAAAGTGAAAAGAAAAAAATATAAATAAATAAAGAGGAATTGGATATTGGGAGTCTCTGCTGGCATTGGGCAACTTGGTCCGCGTTTTTGATCCGTTTAAGCAATAGGTGGATGCCACGTCATCCCCTTAATTTCATTACCAGCCACATGTTCCTTCGCTTTCTTATATTCTCCAACTTGTTAAACTAATATGTCTAATCATCCTCCACGTCTGCAAAATTCGACACGTGCGAGAATTCTTATCTCCCTGTCCCCACCAAGAATACTTTTAAATCTAAAAGCTTACGCTATTGGTCCACGTAAGAGTAATTAAATAGCAAAACCAAATTAAGACCTTTTTTTTTTGTCTTAATTTAATCTAATAATTTAATATAGCATAAGACTAATTAATATGTGTACTTAATTAGATTATATTAATAATAAGGACGGCCGCGTGGGATAACTTAATTGGCGGAGCTGCATGTACGACATCTTTCCTCAGGTGGAAGAAGTAGACACGAAACCGTGGTGACGTGGCAGTACCAGTCACTCAATTGTAATTAGAATTAAAAAATAAAAAAATAAAAGGGAAAAGACGAAAAAGGGTATCCTGAAAATCCAGTACAATTATCCTTTTCTAATATCGACCGTCCATTCTCAACATCCAACGGCCAACGCTCACTCATATCTCCAACCATATCCATTAAATATATAAAAATCATCCAACTAACTCCCACAGCCATTACTTCACTTCGAGCTCCACTCCCCTGCTCGACGAAATGGCCTCCGTCGCCCTCAAATCCTTCATTGGCCTCCGCCAATCTACGCCGGAGAAGCCTCATTTCGTCACCCAAACTAAGGCCAACCCGAACCCCAAATTTCTGCGCCGGTTTTATGTTGCTGCTGCCAAAACTAGCCCTAAAATCAACGGACGCAACCTCAGAGTCGCGGTGGTGGGTGGTGGCCCTGCCGGAGGATCGGCCGCCGAAACTCTCGCCAAGGGAGGCGTGGAGACTTTTCTGTTTGAGAGGAAGCTTGACAACTGCAAGCCATGCGGTGGTGCGATTCCCCTGTGTATGGTTGGCGAGTTCGATCTCCCGTTGGACCTGATTGATCGCCGTGTCACGAAGATGAAGATGATTTCTCCGTCGAACGTTGCAGTCGACATCGGCCAAACCCTAAAACCTCATGAGTACATTGGGATGGTTCGGCGTGAGGTTCTGGATGCGTATCTTCGCGATCGAGCTGCTGAGAATGGGGCTAATGTGATTAATGGCTTGGTCATGAAATTGGAGCTCCCGAAGGAACGAAATGCGCCGTATGTCCTTCATTACACTTCGTACGACGGGAAGAAAGGTGGCGTCGGAGAGAAGAAGACATTGGAGGTAGACGCCGTGATCGGTGCCGACGGAGCCAATTCTCGCGTCGCCAAGGCCATTGACGCCGGAGATTACGACTACGCCATCGCATTCCAGGTAAATCGATTCTTGGGATTAGGGCTTAATGTAGTAGAAATTATGGAGAAGCTAGGAGCAAAATAGATTGAACTGTGCTGAATTAGAGAATTGGGGGTTTGTAATTTCATTTCAGGAGAGAATCAAGATCCCCGACGACAAAATGGTGTACTACGAGAATCTTGCTGAGATGTACGTAGGTGACGACGTATCGCCGGATTTCTACGGTTGGGTTTTCCCGAAATGCGACCACGTGGCGGTCGGCACCGGCACAGTGACTCACAAAGCCGACATCAAGAAGTTTCAAATAGCCACACGAAACAGAGCGAAGGACAAGATCTTAGGCGGCAAGATCATCCGAGTTGAAGCACATCCAATCCCAGAACACCCTCGTCCACGGCGGCTGGCTGGGAGAGTGGCACTGGTGGGAGATGCAGCTGGGTATGTGACGAAATGCTCAGGCGAGGGCATATACTTCGCAGCAAAGAGCGGGCGAATGTGCGCGGAGGCCATCGTGGAGGGGTCGGAGAATGGGAAGAGAATGGTGGAGGAATCGGACCTGAGGAAGTACTTGGAGAAGTGGGATAAAACTTACTGGCCGACGTACAAGGTTCTGGACGTGCTGCAGAAGGTGTTTTACAGGTCGAATCCGGCGAGGGAAGCTTTTGTGGAGATGTGCGCGGATGAGTATGTGCAGAAGATGACATTCGACAGCTACTTGTACAAGAAAGTGGTGCCTGGGAATCCATTGGAGGACTTGAAATTGGCTGTCAATACAATTGGAAGCTTGGTGAGAGCCAATGCTCTGAGGAGGGAGATGGACAAAGTTAGCTTATAAGATCATGAATTCAAGCATACCTTTTTTCTTTTTTTTTTGTAGATGGGATGATGCTTAATGTTGTTTAATGTAGATCTGCCTTTGATTCTTGTTTAATTATATAAGATTATGCAAATCCCAATTTTCTTTAATCTTTAATCAACTATGATGCCAACCACATGGGTCATAATCGACAAGTGGCTATGGATTTAAGTTAATTGGACACTAGACGTAAGTAAAATGTCCAGTCCAAGCTACCATTAGTATATATTGTACTCTTTGAACTTTCTCTTTTCGAGATTCCTCTCGAAGTTTTTAAAACGCGTTGCTAAGGAGAGATTTCCACACTCTAATAAAGAATGTTTCGTTTCTCCCCAACCGATAACCACAGTGTCAGCTCTACACCACCCCTATGCCTCAAGACTTGTGTAGACGATCTGTGTCATGGTAAATTGTTGTACTAGTAGTTTGGACTATTTCGTTTTAGAATCAAATTTTCAAGGTGTAAATTGGTAATTAACACTAAAAAGTGGTTTAGTCTAAGCTATCTATATAATTAGCAGTAAATGATATTAGTTTATTGAGGGAGAGGAGGGGTTTATGAAGAAGTGAATGGACAATCGGGACCGTCGAAAGGATGAGAGAAGTAACGGTTGATATTGGTGGGGATAGAAACGCTTGAAAAAGGCACTTCATTCGCATTGCGGCGGTGTATTCGGTATACACGAAGACAAAGGGAAGCAATATATACCTTCGCTGTTCAAAAGGAATTGCTATGTCCTAAGGCTCTCTGGCGGAGGATTCTACGTCCCAACCCTTTTGAGCCTCATAAAATCTTCACTCGCACCCATTTTCCTCTTCCATTTTGAGCCTTTTCTTTTTCTGGATTTCAAGGTTCGATTTCTCTATTTANTCTCCAACTTGTTAAACTAATATGTCTAATCATCCTCCACGTCTGCAAAATTCGACACGTGCGAGAATTCTTATCTCCCTGTCCCCACCAAGAATACTTTTAAATCTAAAAGCTTACGCTATTGGTCCACGTAAGAGTAATTAAATAGCAAAACCAAATTAAGACCTTTTTTTTTTGTCTTAATTTAATCTAATAATTTAATATAGCATAAGACTAATTAATATGTGTACTTAATTAGATTATATTAATAATAAGGACGGCCGCGTGGGATAACTTAATTGGCGGAGCTGCATGTACGACATCTTTCCTCAGGTGGAAGAAGTAGACACGAAACCGTGGTGACGTGGCAGTACCAGTCACTCAATTGTAATTAGAATTAAAAAATAAAAAAATAAAAGGGAAAAGACGAAAAAGGGTATCCTGAAAATCCAGTACAATTATCCTTTTCTAATATCGACCGTCCATTCTCAACATCCAACGGCCAACGCTCACTCATATCTCCAACCATATCCATTAAATATATAAAAATCATCCAACTAACTCCCACAGCCATTACTTCACTTCGAGCTCCACTCCCCTGCTCGACGAAATGGCCTCCGTCGCCCTCAAATCCTTCATTGGCCTCCGCCAATCTACGCCGGAGAAGCCTCATTTCGTCACCCAAACTAAGGCCAACCCGAACCCCAAATTTCTGCGCCGGTTTTATGTTGCTGCTGCCAAAACTAGCCCTAAAATCAACGGACGCAACCTCAGAGTCGCGGTGGTGGGTGGTGGCCCTGCCGGAGGATCGGCCGCCGAAACTCTCGCCAAGGGAGGCGTGGAGACTTTTCTGTTTGAGAGGAAGCTTGACAACTGCAAGCCATGCGGTGGTGCGATTCCCCTGTGTATGGTTGGCGAGTTCGATCTCCCGTTGGACCTGATTGATCGCCGTGTCACGAAGATGAAGATGATTTCTCCGTCGAACGTTGCAGTCGACATCGGCCAAACCCTAAAACCTCATGAGTACATTGGGATGGTTCGGCGTGAGGTTCTGGATGCGTATCTTCGCGATCGAGCTGCTGAGAATGGGGCTAATGTGATTAATGGCTTGGTCATGAAATTGGAGCTCCCGAAGGAACGAAATGCGCCGTATGTCCTTCATTACACTTCGTACGACGGGAAGAAAGGTGGCGTCGGAGAGAAGAAGACATTGGAGGTAGACGCCGTGATCGGTGCCGACGGAGCCAATTCTCGCGTCGCCAAGGCCATTGACGCCGGAGATTACGACTACGCCATCGCATTCCAGGTAAATCGATTCTTGGGATTAGGGCTTAATGTAGTAGAAATTATGGAGAAGCTAGGAGCAAAATAGATTGAACTGTGCTGAATTAGAGAATTGGGGGTTTGTAATTTCATTTCAGGAGAGAATCAAGATCCCCGACGACAAAATGGTGTACTACGAGAATCTTGCTGAGATGTACGTAGGTGACGACGTATCGCCGGATTTCTACGGTTGGGTTTTCCCGAAATGCGACCACGTGGCGGTCGGCACCGGCACAGTGACTCACAAAGCCGACATCAAGAAGTTTCAAATAGCCACACGAAACAGAGCGAAGGACAAGATCTTAGGCGGCAAGATCATCCGAGTTGAAGCACATCCAATCCCAGAACACCCTCGTCCACGGCGGCTGGCTGGGAGAGTGGCACTGGTGGGAGATGCAGCTGGGTATGTGACGAAATGCTCAGGCGAGGGCATATACTTCGCAGCAAAGAGCGGGCGAATGTGCGCGGAGGCCATCGTGGAGGGGTCGGAGAATGGGAAGAGAATGGTGGAGGAATCGGACCTGAGGAAGTACTTGGAGAAGTGGGATAAAACTTACTGGCCGACGTACAAGGTTCTGGACGNTGAGCCTCATAAAATCTTCACTCGCACCCATTTTCCTCTTCCATTTTGAGCCTTTTCTTTTTCTGGATTTCAAGGTTCGATTTCTCTATTTAGTTTTTTTCCTCTCGATTTCTTAGGAATATGGAACAGTCGGTGCTTTGTTGAATGTTGGTTCGTTATTTAGCTTGTTTCGGTTGTTTCTTTCACCATCTTTTTGTTCAAGTTGTGGGTTCCGTAGATCGGTTGTTTCTGTTCATTTCAGATGTTCTGGATCTGACTGTTCTCAATTCTTGCGTTATATATTTGTTTCTGTAAGCTCATTTCTCTATCTTAGTTAATTTTGAAGCTGGGATTTCGATAAGGAATTGAAGCTAATGATTTGGGATTTAATCCCGGAAAATTTTCACATGAATTGGGTGGAGTTGTTTTTCTTTTACAAGGGGGCATCTGAAAAGATGTGCCTTTGACGAACTCCCTTCTTTCTTGTGATATTCGTGTTGCTTTCTCTTTTGAGAACAAAAAACTGATGGGCCACAACTTTGCATGGACAATCAAGGCGCTTTTCTTAATTTGTCGTGTTTGATAGCTAAAAGAAACTGATGGATTGCATTCGAGTGGTATATGGCTCCTAGAGTTCTTGCATAGTTTGCTGATATAACTTCATAAATCTGACCTTTAATTTGTACTTTGTTCATAAACTTTTGAAGTTACAAACTTCCATTATGTTTTCTAATACCTATTTTTTGAATCATCTGGAAATCTGGCTGTGGTTGGAAACTATCGTGAGATCCCACATCGGTTGGAGAGGGGAACGAAACACTCTTTGTAAGGGTGTGGAAACCTCCCCCTGACGGATACATTCTAAAACCTTGAGGTGAAGCCCGGAAGGGAAAGCCCAAAGAGGACAATATCTGCTAGCGGTGGGCTTGAGCTGTTACAAATGGTATTAGAGCCAAACACCGAGCAGTGTGCCCCCAAGGGGAGTGGATTGTGAGATCTCACATCAGTTAGATACGGGAACGAAACACTCCTTTTTTGTATTAAAACCTTGAGGGGAAGCCTAGTAGGGAAAGCCTAAAGAGGACAATACCTACTAGTGGTGGGCGTGGGCGGTTACATCTATCTACTCCTAGTTTTTGTATTACATCTCTTGCTGGTCTTTCTTTCTCACTTAAATGTTTCATTATTGCCTTCTTTCCTTTTATGGTCAACTATAACATGTATCAGGTTACTGTTGTCGGTGATATTTGTACTATTTTTCTGAAGGAATCATCTGATTTTCTTGTTGTTCTTTATGGCACAAACTTGTTAGTTTTCATATCCACCATTGGGAAGTTGGAGTGGTTGTCGTTGTTTTTTATAGTGTTGAGGTATATATTCATTAGAGACCTCTTAGGGAGTTTAGAAATTATTGTTTTGTATTCTTGAAGAACACCAGATCATGAAAATGACTGACGCTTCCTGCCTCCCCCCTTTCTTTAACAGAGTCAGATATGGCAGCAACTTCCGCAACTATTTTGTCTATTGGAACAAATGCATCACTTAATACTAAACTCAACTCATTTTCCCAATCAAAGTCTGCTAGCTTAAGAATCAATTCACAAGAGACTTTTAAGAGCTTCTGTGGCCTCAAGGCTGCTTCATCTCTTGGTTGTGAATCGGAGTCGTCTTTCCTAGGGAAACAGAGCACTGCCGCTTTATGGCGTCGTCACGCTACCTCATCTCAAAATGTGAACCAGAATGTATACAAAAAACTTCAACCTCAAGCGTCTTACAAGGTTGCTGTTCTTGGCGCTGCTGGAGGGATAGGTCAACCTCTGTCGCTTCTCATCAAGATGTCTCCATTAGTTTCCACCTTGAACCTCTATGATATTGCTAATGTCAAGGGTGTTGCTGCTGATATTAGCCACTGCAACACTCCCTCGAAAGTTCAGGATTTCACAGGACCTTCTGAATTAGGCAATGCCTTGAAAGGTGTAGATGTTGTTGTCATACCTGCTGGGGTTCCAAGAAAGCCCGGTATGACTCGTGATGACCTATTCAATATTAATGCTGGCATAGTTAAGAGTTTGGTCGAGGCTGTTGCTGATAACTGTCCTGATGCCTTCATTCATATCATCAGCAACCCTGTGAACTCCACTGTGCCAATAGCAGCTGAAGTTCTGAAGAAGAAGGGCGTGTATGATCCAAAGAAGCTTTTCGGAGTTACTACATTGGATGTTGTCCGGGCAAACACTTTTGTTGCTGAAAGGAAGAACCTTAAGCTGATTGACGTCGACGTCCCAGTCATTGGTGGACATGCGGGTATAACAATCCTTCCCTTGCTGTCAAAGACGAGACCTTCAGCGAGCTTTACAGACGAAGAAATTCAGGAACTAACTGTTAGAATTCAAAATGCGGGAACTGAAGTCGTGGAAGCAAAGGCAGGAGCTGGATCGGCTACCCTTTCAATGGCATACGCTGCAGCAAGATTTGTCGAATCATCTCTTCGTGCTTTGGATGGAGACAGCGATGTATATGAGTGCTCTTTCGTGCAGTCTGATCTAACCGATCTTCCCTTCTTTGCATCGAGGGTTAAGCTTGGGAGGCAAGGAATTGAAGCCTTTGTAAAATCTGAGCTCCAGGGACTGTCCGAGTATGAGCAGAAAGCTCTTGAAGCTCTAAAGCCAGAACTGAAGGCAAGCATTGAGAAGGGCATTAGTTTTGCTCATAAGGAAGCTGTGGCGGCCTAATACCCTGTTTTTTCATAACGTGGTTGGAGAGTTGCAATGAATCCTAAGCATCAGTTTGCGGCTTTTCTTTTTGTTTAGTAGTTTGTATGTTTTCATGTTTACCCCATCTGGTGGAGAACTTCTGTTGCAGACATTTACTGCTGCCGTAGATTATCAGAAGAATGTAATAATTTGCTAGTAATTGAAAATTTTGTAATAACATACGGTTGTTTCGACTGTGCACTTCAAATGATATATTTCAGCTTCATGCATAACCTGCAATCTGAGTGCACCTCCGAGTTGATAGACTTGGCCGTGCTGTGGTCAAGCATTCCATCAGGACCCAAAGAGATATAAGATTTGGAATCCGAGTTCGATCATTTGTTCAACATTTTCTTTCAATTTGTTCATTGAACTCCAGGCTCCACAGGTTTAATAGATGTAAAGAGGGAGCGATGACAACCTTAACCACAAGAGAGACATAAGACAGAGTGAAAAAGGAGAGGAAAGATGAAATGAGATGGGCGGAGAGATTACAAGTTCGTTAGAGTGGGCTTAGACTGTTACAAATGGTATTTAGTGTGTCAGCATTCCTCTTTCTAGTAGACGTGTTTTATCCTCAAAGTGGACAATATCATACCACTACGGTACGTAAGATATAAGATGATATAAGATGAAACCCTGAATTGAAATTGGTGTCGGATGATATCAGAGGTTTTAGTACAGCAACAGGCTGCCACCAGTGAATGAAAATGAACAATCCGCCAACAGATACTTCATTTCTTCATCTTCTTCTTCTTCATCATCATCCTGATGAACCCTGGTGGCTGAGGAGTTGTTTGTTCCGGACAGCCTTTTTTTCTTGTAGTTGGCCTTGAAGCAGGCTTGTCTAAGCCTCTTCGTGTTGTCCTCCAACTGTAAATCCGGTCTCTCTTCCATTAACTTCTTCTCATTCTCTAATATCTCCAATACATGCCTTAGCTTCACTCCATCTTCCTTCTCAAGCTCCTTCACATTCTTGATTAGCGTTTGGAGGCTCATCAACTTCCTATGAGGCCATCTCCTTATGCCCAATTCTCTACACCTCTTCTTCAACAGAGTGAGCCCCACATTCAATTCCTTAGCGGCCTGAGTTATGGGCATCCAGAAGTACTCAGATATTGTCTTTCTTGACAAACCTTTTGATGGGCTGCTGCTCCTTTCTCCGCACCACTTCCTTTTGCCCCTCCCTTCTTTCCTCTCTAATCCCTTCTTTTCATTTTCTCCACCATCTTCTGCAGAGCCAAAAAGATTCTGTCATTCAATGACAACTATATAATCATAATCAAGAGCAATGTAATGTAATGAATACCTGATATAATGGTGTTATTGGGTTCAATATCCTTTAGAACCAAAAAGGAGTCATTTGGGCATGTCTCAAACAATGGAACAACGTCAAAAATGCTGTCTTGAAACCCAAAATTGCAGTTACTATTCAATGCAGAATTGTAGGTTCTAAGTGAAATGAGAAACGAAGACTAAATGAACAATGAAAGTTCATAAAACTCACCTGAAATGGAGAGGGGAAAGATGGCATGACGAAGGAAAAGGGTCCATTTCCTCTTCACCAAAAGAGTTGGAAAATTGAAGGGGAAGAAGAAAAGGGAAAGAATTTAAGGGAGAAGGCATTGGAGAAGGTGCGCAGCCAATGAAGCGAAAAACCAGTATCAGAGCGCATGAACAGATAACGAAATCATGCAAGAAAGAGATCAGTTTTGGATTTTGAGTAATGAACAGTGAAATCATGAGCGTGTGCTTACTGCTTGGATGAAGCTAACCAATGGAATGAAGGCACTAAAAACTTACGATAATCATTACCCATCAAAAGCCTTGAAGCCGTCTTAAAAAGCTTTGATCCTTAGAGTTCCAACTCACTACTGTTTCCATATGATCATGCTTTCATTTATTTGGCTTTCATATCAAATTTAATTTATTGTACTTTTGGATAATTAGTGTTAAGTTTACAACAAAACCTAGAAATCGATCATTGATCCAATATGAGTACTTCCATAGGATAGACCTTGTGACGATGAAAAAAGCATAAGTTATCTCGTTCATGCTTCCTTCCCGCTGTCATCTTCTTTAGCTGGCCACACGGACCAACTCCACTTAAAAAAAAAAAAGGATACTTAGACACTTAGAGGGGCAAAACAAGAAAGTAGATATTTTACATTTTCCATGATAAGTGGTTGTCGTAGATAGGAGCGACTTGATACATCGGTGGAATGCTACCTCCAATGACTTGATACTTAGACACTTAGAGGGTCAATGACTTGATACATCGGTGGAATGCTACCTCCAATTTTCTGTATGTTCGGTAGAATGCTACCTCCACTGATACAAGTATATTAATTACCCCCAACTGTACAAGATAATTACCACCTATCATAATGTTTTCTAACTTTACTTCTTTCCGCTCCAAATTATTGATCCGATCATGATATTTCACTGTAAATCTAGCTTAAGCAATCCATTAATGAATAAATTAAAACATAGGCAAATTTATGAAATAAATTTCGACCTAGCTTAAACGTATGTATGAAAGGGAAAGGAGGGTTTCAATTTCGACAGAAGGAAATAGTACTCTAGAATCTTCTTTTATAAAATTGACAAAATTAAGAATCTTGGATAATATTCAAGGAATCATTTCTCTCAACGAAGTAAAACATAGAAATTATGGGCGTAAGCAAATCATTTCTCTAATTTCTTCCCTGACCTTGAGGACAAGAGCCATGAGGGCTGGGGGGATTTGGTCGTAAATTCTTAGCAGGAAAACAAACTGACTCCAACACTCCAATGTGGTGAAAAGCATCAGTTTCTCCACCTACCCCCTCCTCCTCTTCCTCCACCGCGGTGCTTACCACCACCCAATGCCCTGTTTGCATCAGATATCGTCTTCAAGTTTTCAGGCAGTGGAAGGATATGATCCACACACTTCCTGAAGCTGAAGTCATCAGCAGACCCATCCTCCCGAATCAGGAAGAAGCACTTGCTTTTCCACATGGGATGGTATCGAATTTGGCAAGCGCGAACACCACAGCCGATCTTTTTGTCCGGTTCGACATGTCCCTTCTTAATCAAATCCAGCAACACCATCAGCTCGTACTGCCACACAACAAATTTCACATTTAAGACACTCAGGACTAAGAATGGTGGAGCCTTAATGGAATGAAGGAGGTCACTTTTAACCATTTGGCCTATGTTAATTGTATAAAATCAAGCCAACCACTAATCAATCTGACAGAAGAATCCAAATGACCTAGTGTTTTCAATTCAGATGAACTCAATCATAGTATACCTAATAAGATAATTTACCAAGCAAGAAATTTAGAGATCTCTTGTACCCATTACGAATCTCCGAGAAGTAAAGACCTCAAACTTTTACAAGTTATGAGGCAAACCATCATCAATCTCCATCAGAATATTGAAGAACAAGTCTCAAATTCCAACTTGTCCATGAATACAAGCTTATTCTCCAACAAAACAACTACAATAATTAAGGCCGTAATTCATGACACAAAAGATAAAAAATAGTAAAAGCTTCATATCAAATTGATTGACGAAAAAATATTTTTGGTAGAGCATTCACCCTTCTGCTAAATTGATGAACCATTCACCCTTTCATGAGTACAGAGATCCCAGTTCCCCACCCCATTTAGTAATTTTATTTTATTCTTTAGCTACATGTATCTTTTATGCACTAAAACAATGACGATGATGAACAAAATCAGCAGCATTTAGCAGAAAAATAAAGTTTTATCAATGCTATTCGTAGCCTTTCCATTAACAAAACAGAGAAGGATAGCAGATAAAAGAAGTCCATAATATTATACCTGGTTCACGTTCAAGTTGGCAGGCCAGTAGTGAAGAAAGTTGTAGAAGTAATCGAACAACTCCACCGATGATCCAAAGCTCTTCGGGCCTAAACTCACAGGACCATGCTCTTCCTCGCCTTTCCCATCTCTTTCCACCTTCTCAAGCCTTTCCTCTTCAACCGACTTCTCCACCTTCAGCTTTTTCGCCTCTCCGACACAGTCACCGGCGCCTTCTTCCTCCCTCTCACGCTTGGAATTAGCATCCCCATTCGTTACTGGAGCGGCCTCGTTTGCATCAGAATCACCACCTGATACTTTCGGCTCTGTGCTTTCAAGTTCCATATCTTCGGCGGAGGAGTTGGTTACCTCCGGACCGTTTTCTCCGAGTTGAGGGATTGTCTCTTCCGCCATTTCGAAGTATACTCTGAAGTTGGAACCGACAGGCTTAAGAACTAAAACCCTAGTAGCGGATTAAAGAAGACGGTCTCTTATATTCGCCCTTCACTTTTAAATTGAAAGCCTCCGGTTTAATTTCTATTACACATCGGTCCACGTAAACCGGTTGCGTTTCCTTATTTATTTGCAAATATGTCCAAATTAAATCAAACCCATATAAATATACTAAAAATCCAATACAATGTTCAATTGTAAGATCCCACATCGGTCCAAGTGGAGAACGAAGTGTTCTTTATAAACGTGTGGAAACCTCTCACTAACAGACGTGTTAAAAAAATCTTGAGGTTGATGACGATACGTAACGGACCAAAGCGGACAATATTTGCTAACAGTGAGTTTTGACTCTTACAAATGATATCAGAGTCTGACATCGAGTGGTGTGTCAGCAAAGACGCTCCCACCCCCCCCCTCCCCCTCCTCCTCTCCTCAAGGGGGTGAATTGTGAGATCTTGTTTTGGCTATTACAAATGGTATCAGAGCCAGACACCAAGCGGTGTGCCATGCTAGCGAGGACGTGGACTCCCAAGGTAGTGAATTGTGAGATCTCACATCGGTTGGAGGAGAGAATGAAGCATGCATTTCTTGTAAGGGTGTAGGGTTGTAGTCGAGGATGAGGACATGGACAAAGAATGTAATCTTAGTCCCTAGCCCTCTTTAGAGGTCTCAAGGGGTTAGATTGTGAGGGCACACGTCAGTTTGAGAGGAGAACAAAACATTTGTTTCTGATAGAAGTGTAGGGTGATAGAAGTGTAGGGTGATGGGGCAATATACTTATAATACCTATTTGATTTGATTAAGTAAAGCAAATGAATAAGTGAGAAAGCAATTAGGGTTAGGGTAAGATTAGAAAGGGATTTAAAAATGGGAATGGAATGGAGAGTTGGAAGTTGGAAAGGAAGAGAGGGCAGACAGGAAGCAGAAGGGCGGCAAGAGTGTGAAGAAGACCATGACCAGTCCCAATCCCAAACCCTGTCGGTCTCAAACCAACCTCACTCACTTTTGAGTAAAAAAGAACAAACCCAAACCAAAACCCAATAATGCAATGATCAAAAGACGGTCCTGGTCTTCACAATCTTCCTAAAGCTTTTGAGTTCAATGGAATTGGGTACCAAAAGCATAAAAACCGTAGCTTTACTTTTGGTTACTTCAAAGCCGTCGTACCAATAGAGATGTATTCCTTGCTTATAAAACTCTCGATCATTATGGGATAAAAAACTGGGTTGGGTTCCCAAGAATGGAACTTTTTGTTCAAACTTGGAGAGAGTCTTGTAAAACACCCTTTTGTTTTATTGCTTCCATGGCAGGCTTATGATTGGCATGAATCTATGTCTTCTTTTCTTGCTTTCCTTTATTCCATTCTTATAAACCACAAACCCCATCACTGCCTTCAACTCCCACACCCAAACAAACACCATGCTCAGCACCAAAGCTTTGGTCTTTGCCTTACTTCTTGCTGGGGTTTCCTTGTGTGTTCAACCCCAAACAGCATCTGGGCTCACCACCATTGATCTTGCTCTCAAATGGGTGGCCTTCAAATCGCCAATTACCAACACCCACAACCCTGATTCTGTGAAGAAATTGAAGATGAAGAACATGAGCCTGGCTCCTTCACCAGCCATGCATTTTGACCCCAATCAGTCCAACAAAAGAGGAGTCAAGAAAGGATCCGACCCGATTCACAACAGATCCTAGCATCATCATTTCATCTTCTCATAATGCTCCCAACACTCTCTCCTCTCTGCTTACTTTTGATTACTTTCTTCAAAAGGGTTTGGTTGAATTTCCATTTATATATATATATAGTTCCCTCTTTGGTTTGCTTGAATGAAATAGTTGGAAAAGTTGTTGTATAGAACAGGCCTTTTCCAATTTCTTGCTTTACAACAAGCCTTACAAGTTGTAGTAGAGAGCAAAGTTTCATCATTTCTTCAAACATTTTATTCATACCACCATTTTTTGCATTCTAGTTCCTATTATTTTTCCTACTTTTTGCTTCGTTGATCATAGGTTCATGAGGAAAGAGTACATCTTCAATGGTACGACAATTTTTTTTGTGGAGAGTTTATACCCAAAATAGACAATATCATACTATTATAGAGAGTCGTGGTGTATCAGAGTCATACATTTAATTTAGTCATGTCAATAGAATCCTCGGACGTCAAACAAAGAAGTTATGAGCTTTAAAAGGTGTACTTTGTTCGAGTGTCAAGAGAAGGAGTCGAGCCTCAATTAAGAACAGAGACTTTATGGTGTATTTAAGGGGTATACCTATTTACACCAACAACAAACTCGTAAAGATAATGTTTTTAAGACTAATTTTGTTAGTGATTATAAATGATTTAAAAAATAAAAGGTATAATTAAATTAGTTACTAATCATTTTCACAGTTGATTATAAAAAATAAAAATAAAAAGGATTCTAAAGTGATTATGGTCAATCACTTTAAAAGAGTTCTTTTATTAAAAGAACTAAAAAAAAAAGCTTAAAAATAATGATGAAATTACAAAATTACCCTTATATTTAAAGTTTCTCCTTTTCTCTTTATGGTAATTGACATTTATAGAATTAATTAGTTTGGGTTACCAAAGAAAAAAATTCAGTAAAATAAATTTTAATAAAATAAGATACAATGAACATAACCAAATTAAAATTACACTTTAACGGACTACAACCGGATTATACGTGATAAAGTTAATTAGTAATTGAGAAACTTACAAAATATTTATAAATAAATAAATAAAAAAAGATTAATAAAAAGTAATAATTAATAAAAGCAAATGGGCTAGTGGTGTGGGCCGGCCCAAAACGAAAAGCGGAGCCCAATTATGGAATAACGCACGAGTTGTGTCGTAAATGATTTGGCGGCGCAGAAGGCGGTGATGTTCAATCGCCGCCACCGTCAATGAAACTCAATCATTCATTGTTTTGGCGGCTATATTTCATTCCCTAAAATTAAATTTGGGATAATTCCAACCGCCCAACTCGGGATTTGTCACACATAATTCAGTAACTAATATTTTATTAATTTAGATTGTTAAATCACTTCATAATCTTTCTCTTAATTACTTGATTAATTCTGTTATGGATTTTACTTAAAAAGGCTTTAATTTGGGATTGAACTGTTTGGATTCCCAGAAAATGCATGTTCATGAAACGATGAACAACACCATGAAATTTAATGGGGAAATTCATCTCCATAGCTAGTGTTCTTGTTTATGATTAGAAAGCTCTGTAAATAACAAATTGATTCATAATTATTGGTTCTTGATGCATCTGATAAAGGAGGAAATCAAAAACAAAAACAAAAACAAAAACAAACTGTGTTTTTTTTTATATATCCACTCCCCAATCATCCATGTGCTGTAACTGATAAGATATACATCAAAATGCAGATTGAAATTCAAAACCACAACATATAGAAATATAAGAAGAGACCCTTTTGGTTTTAGGTGTGAATTTTGACGATGGGATCAATGATTGGGGTTTGGAGGATGATACTCAATAACAACTTCAGCATTAACCTCCCTGCGGTGGAAGCTCCTGTGGCAGCCACAAGCATCACAGAAGAAAGCCTCCTCAGTCCCATCCTCTCCAGTGGCCATGAACTCCCGGCAGCCGTCCACAGCAAACCCACCAAACTTGGCAGCATGGTTCTTCCGACACTCCACATAGTGCACGACAGAGCCCACTCTGGTGCGGGTCCGGGCGCCAGAGCCCTCAGTTTTCTTCAACACCACCACCTTCTTCCTCATCATAAACCCACCAATCTTGGGTGAATTAGGCGCAACTTAAAGGAAAAGGACACAAGATGAAGCTCCTAATTTATATATATATATATAGCCCTAACCCTAAGAGAGGTATTTATAAAGTAAACCAAGTGGGCACACAGAAGCGATCAAAACAGGAACACAAGCTTATTTTGGCAACATTTTGAAAACCCTTTTGGTGGGATTACAACGCAATGACTCAACTCACCCTCTACCAAATTTCATGTTATCAAACCCAGAGGGGTATTCAAAGGGCGTGCCATTCCTTGATTGGTAAGCCTAAAAAGGTAGGTGAAAGGAGGGGTAATTAATTAAGGAGTAGAAGCGGTATTGTACCCAAATATGGTTTGCTTTGCTTTACTTTACACACAATTCTTGCTTCAAATAATGCACCAAACACTGCTTGGGGTGGCAGTGAGAGGGGAAAAAACCAAGGGATGAACACAAAAGAGGCCGCATTATGTTGCTTTCTTTTTTTCAATAAACAAAAGGGGGATTAAAACCAGCGGCTTTTTAGGCCTAACATTATAATTAAGCTGTCATAATTAAGGGTATAGAATAGATGTGTAGCCCAAAGATGTGTGGCACAAAGGGGTCCATTATTAACGCCATTCCACTGCCTAAGATTCCAATAATTAAATTGAAGAACAACACAGTGGGCACCCTCAACCAACCACCAACCTCTTCCCCAAGTCCCTTTTGCATCAAATCAATTACTCCAATAAAGCTAACACCTTTCAACATCGATTAGATTCAAACTTTGGAAATGCCTTAATCAAACCCCAATTCATGATGGGGTCTTCTCCAATTTTGATGTAACACTTCAAAACCTCTGGAATTACCAATTCATTTGTATAGCATTGCATAACAGCGTCCAAGAATTAAGGAGCGTGTTTTAAGGGAATGTTGATTCATTGCAGGAGAGAGTTGTTGGGATTGTATCTTTGTCATGCCCCTCTTCAATCATTTTGTTTGTTTTTATAAGCTTTCTCCTTCCATTGTTTATTCTTGCCAAAGATACCACTACTTCTCCATTCAACCTCTATTGTCATTTTTTGGATTTTTCTTTGGGGCTTTCTCTCAACGTTTTTAAAACGTGTCTTTGGTATAAGAGCTAGGCACCGAATGGTGTATCAGTAAGGATGTTGTTTCTCAAGGGGATAGATTGTGAGATCTCATATTTGCTAGATAGGGGAACCGAACATTTCTTGTAAGGGTGTGGAAATCTCTCCCTAGTAGATGTGTTTTAAAATTTTGAGGGGAAGCTCGAATGATATCAAAGTCGGTCACTGGGCAGTGTGCCAGCGAGGACATCGGGCCCCTAAGGAGGCTGGATTTTGAGATCCCATATCGATTGGAGAAAGGAACGAGTGCTAGCCAGGACGTTGTGCCCTGAAGGTGGGTGGATTGTGAGATACCACATCAATCGGAGAGAGGGACGAGTGCTATCGAGGACGCTGGGTCTCGAAGGTGGGTGGATTATAAAATCCCACATCAATTGGAGAGAAGAACATCTACTAGTGAGGACGCTAAACCCCGAAAGGAGGTGAGGATTGTGTGATCTCACATCGGTTGGAGAGAAGAATGAAGCATTCTTTGTAGGGGAAGGAAAAACCGTGAGACTCACGGCGATACTTAACAGGTTAAGGTAGACAATATCTACTCATAGTAATCCCGCTATAGATTTAACGCCAATTTGATGGAAATGTTACATTTCCAAAAATATCATAGTAATCCCGCTAGATTTAAAGCCAATTTGCTGGGAACGTTACATTTCCAAAAATATCATAGTAATCCCACTAGATTTAACGCCAATTTGATGGGAACGTTACATTTCCAAAAATATCATAGTAATCCCTCTATATTTAACGCCAATTTGAGCGGAGCGTTACATTTCCAAAAATATCATAGTAATCCCTCTAGATTTAACGCCAATTTGATGGGAACGTTACATTTCCAAAAATATCATAGTAATCCCGCTAGATTTAACGCCAATTTGATGGGAACGTTACATTTCCAAAAATATCATAGTAATCCCTCTAGATTTAACGCCAATTTGAGCGGAACGTTATATTTCCAAAAAAATTATAATAATCCCTCTAGATTTAACGCCAATTTGATGGGAACGTTCTATTTCCAAAAATATCATAGTAATCCCTCTATACTTAACGCCAATTTGAGTCAAGCGTTACATTTCCAAAAATATCATAGTAATCCCACTAGATTTAACGCTAATTTGATGGAAACGTTACATTTCTAAAAACATCATAGTAATCCTGCTAGATTTAACGCCAATTTGATGGGAACGTTACATTCCCAGAAAGATCGTAATAATCCCTCTCGCTTTAACGCTAATTCGACTAATAATTGAAAGACACCCATAAATATCATAATAATTCCTCTAAATTTAACACCAATTCAAGGGATAATCAAAAGACGAAGCNAAAAAAAAAAAAAAAAAAAAAAAAAAAAAAAAAAATTGAGGAAAAAAGAAAATGACGATGACAAGGCTGACACGACAAGGATAGTAGTAGTAGACAAAACAGCATTTTGTCGTTCGTGAAAGGAAAAAGGAAAGCCCAACGGCCCATCAATCAATCCAAATGCCAGCACTTACAACCCTGTCTTTTTTCACCAGCAGCTACGCCTTTCGGCATCCGACAATTTCAGAATTGCTGAAATGGGCCTATCTCTTTGGGCCCATTCATAGTCCCCTCCTTCCCACCCCCACCCCCATTTTGGGCCCATCTCAGGCCCACTTATACCTTCCATTGGATATTATATTCCTGCCACCTCACCATACTTATATTTTGTCGTGACGTGGATTGGGCCTTAACTTTTTACAGCCCAACTTCAGGCCCACTATATTCGGGGACCAACATAATAAAATAAAAAATAAATAAATAAAATAAATGGGTGTTATGCTATGTTAGGTGCCACATGCTATTGTCTAGGCTTCCCTATAAATTGGTTTAAATAAAAAATAATTATTGTAATTAAATGTCACATTTATTAACAACGCTAAATCCATGTCAGCTTGTCTTTTAGAATATATAATTAATTAGAGATTATAATTGGTGGACTAATTTGAAGCCTAACTGGAATGGAATAAGACAAGAATCTTCGGAGATCTTTCCTCTTTGAAACGGACGAAACATGAGCCTATAAAGAGACGTGTTTTAGCGAAATAATAATATTGAAGGTAAATGGTTTGTTGGTAGATTTACAATTGCTGAATTTTGGTAATATAAACTAAAACTTGGAGGATATAATAGATTAAAACAACCCTTGGTGACCGTCTTGCAATGAGAAGTTGATAAGATGTTGATGATTTTGAGGCGCAACATCATCAAACAGCCATGTCTCCAGCAAAGTGAGTGGCACTCCCCCAACGCTTTCAAGCCCAGTTTCAAGCTTGGAACTTTCCTCCACCGACACACAATTCTGGGTGGTTCTTGATTCTGAGTTGGTTCTTGTTGAATTTTGTGTCCAATTTTTGAGCAATCGAGCAATGTTTTCAGCACTTAATGCGTATGAAGAACAAGAAGGGGTATTGGATTCAGAATTATGAGTTTGTTTTGTAAGCGAAAGAGCTTCTTTCAATGCTTGTTTCGCTGTTTCAATGTCTGTTTGAACCCTTCTTTCCCATTGACCCTTTGACAACCCATTTTCATACACTTTTAGCTTCTTTTTCAAATGGGTATTCCAATAATTCTTTATATCGTTGTCCGTTCTTCGTGGGAGATACGAGGCTATAGCTGCCCATCTGTTGCCTAACAGGGCTTGGAGATGAATAATCATCTTCTCCTCATGATCACTGAACTGCCCGCGTTTGATCCCGGGTCGTAAGTAATTCGTCCACCGCAATCTACAACTCTTGCTACATCTCGACAGCCCTAAACAAAACATCAGACACAACTTCATAATATATTGTCTACTTTGAGCATAAGTTCTCTTTGGGCTTCTCCGGAAGACCGTAACTTATAAATCCATGATCATTCTCTAAACTGGGAATTAACCCGTCTCAACAATTCTCAACCTAAGAATGAACAAAAACGGGGGACATAATTACCTGTGTTATGGGGAACGGATCTCCAATTTCCAGGGCCATGTTGATGAATGTAAGAAACCAAGATGATATCTTCCTCGGGAGTCCAAGGGCCCTTTTTGACACTGATTGTTTGGCAGCAGGGTGGCCTTCCCATTGGCTTTGTTTCTTGTTTTGCTTGGAAGTTGGACGTCGGCTAAGCTAAGTATATATAGAGAGAGGCAGCGCTTGGGAAGAGGTCGGCGGAATTGAATTATATGGATGGGAATGGTGTGTGGTATGGTGCAAGATACGGTGCCGAGTGAAGCCACCTGTTTCACTGTTTGTTCCTTTAATAACCCTAATATCATATGACTTCCAATGTCAACTCTCCTTGTCGACATGAACTTAGGTCGCTTCTTTCTATCATCTGCAGCTGAGTTCTTCATTCAGCTCCTTCCACAACCATGTTTACTTTGCTCTTTCATGTTATGGAGCTCTTTTTAAATGCAAATACAATGGATCGACTGACCGACCGACCAAGTTTTTGTTCTCATTTTTCACACATATCTTAACGCTAGCAGATATTATTCGCTTTGGCATGTTACGTATCGTCATCGACCTCATGGTTTTAAAATATGTCTTTCAAAGTTATACAACGAAACCGAAACCCATCTAAATACTATCTTTTTTGGGTTTTCCCTCATGAGTTACAAATGGTATTATAGCCAGACATTAGGCAATGTGTCAGCAAGGACGCTAGCCTCCCGTGGAGTTGGAATTGTGAGATTTCATATCGGTTGGAGAGGGGAATAAAGTGTAGAAACATCTCCTTAGTAGACGTGTTTTGAAACCGTGAGACTAACGACAATACGTAACGTGTCAAAGCAAATAATATCCAGTAGTGGTGGGTTTGGATTGTTACTAATTAAATTAATATTAGGTTATGGAGTATGAATTTGAGGTATGTTTATAGATATAGCTAAATCTGAGGTGAGGTTAGAATGTGAGAATGGAGGGCATCCCCAATTGAATTAAAAGGTGGAAAATGATACTTCATGGACAACTTTACCTTTCGTGCATTGCATTGAAAACGATTTTGGATTCATGCATAGACCCAAGATGTAGCCAACTCAACATATGGTGTCCCATCCTAATTTCACTGCACAATCTCTCCCAACCAAGGAGACTCACGTTAACAACAATCCAACTTCATGATCCCTTGGTAGGTATGTTGGTGTTGTAAAAGAATATTTGTGTTTATGTTAGCATGTTTAGAATCATTCAAATTTTGCATGATAAATCTTACTCATGAAGTGATTCAAATCTTAAAAGAGTTTTTTTGCCTTAACATGTTCGATGAACAAGGTAATCCGAATTTAATTTTTCTTTCAAGTGATTTCTTATCAATTANTTTTATATAGTTTTGGTTGCAAGCTTAGAAGTATTCAAGCTTAACATGATCAATCTTGCTTGTGGAGTTATTCGAATCTAAAAAAAAAAATTCTTACCTAAATATATTCGATTAATAAGATAGTCAAAATCTTACATTCTCTTGTAGTGATTCCTTATCAATACAACTTAAAATTCTTACCTACGAGTGTTATCAAAGGTCAATTCAAGCATGTCTCAAGTTGCTATTTGTATAGATCTAAAGTTTATAAAAATGTAACATAGGTTTTCATAGAGGCATAGCTATACATAAAACACACCCTCCAACTGGGTTAGCCAAAAAAGTTGAAAGATGTTTAAAGAGGCAATGAGGCGATTGATGTGAATGCATGATGGATGAATTTGTGACATTAATTGGTAGTGGGGTAAGGCATTGTTGTTTGGGATAGGGTCAAATATTAAATAAAGACAAGGATGTGCAAGCAATGTTATAGCATACCAACCTTCCATGGCTGCCCACCTTTAACTCCCATCACCATATTCATGTGGAATTCTTTGTTCTATAAACTTTTTGAAACTGTCAACTCCTACACACTATGAACAATACAAACCCCTATCAACCACGTTTCCTTCTCTTCTTCTACACTTCCTACACCGACATGGACCATCCTACAAATATAAAGGAGAAACTATTAGTTCATATTTGAGCTTTAAATTCATTGCCCAAATGATAGAAGATTTGAAGGTGCAATAAATAGTGAAGAGGTTGATTTGGTAATGCTAATAGTGTTCATTGGTTTATAATAGTAATAAATCTACATAGAACCTTAAATACTTCACTACAAATAGGATTATATATGAACAAGAACACGTCCCATTTATACCAAAAATTAATGATGTTTAATTCATGAATTCTTAGTTATTTTTCTAAATTCTTTCTGAATTTAGAAAAATAAATAAATAAATAAAATGAAAGTTGAATCAATCAAATGTGATGGTAGATGAGATGTTACATCTCTAGACTTAATAACACCAAGTAAGTTTTTATAATCAATTAATGTTAATTGGTAAGAAGCANTTGAGAAATTCCATTGTTGTTATTATTATTGTTATGATTATTTTTGCATACTTGATATCAGTTACCTTGTCAGCTCTTATCTAAGGGTAAAAGAAATTCTTTTGGAAGTGAGCATTGAGCTTGTTAGCCTCTATCAAGAATGAAAAAAAAAAAAAAAGTCAAAATTTCTTCAATTATCTAAAAAAACACCACCACCTATTAATAATTTAGCTCTTTGATGCAAGCTTCTCCTTCGCCTTCTGAATCTTCAATACCTTCTTCACAATCTTTTGCTCTTCCACCAAAAAGGCCCGAATAATTCTACCCCACCGGAAAAGAAAGATGCAAGCAAATAATTTATGATAAATACAATCAAATAGATGAAATATTGAGAGGTCAAAAAATGTAACGGGAAGCCAACCTCTCTCTAACGGCACCGCCAGATAGAACACCGCCGTATGCACGATTAACAGTCCTCCGGTTTCTAGCCAATCTAGACCTCTTATATTCAGCTGGCCTCAAGTGAGGAATCTGCAGCGAACACAAATTTTACTCGGATTAACCAAAGCTAATCTGGTCTGAGGCCACTTTACAGCCATATAATTTCAGAATTTGTCACCAGCTTAATGCAAATGAACATAAACCAACAGCCAATTTTCAATAACCAACTTAAACTTAGAAGGCTGAGCTGACATACGATTCAGAAGATGTCCAAACCCATACATGTGGGTGCACAAATGTATATACATGGGTCTACCAGTCTTCAAAGAATGCAAGTCATGAAGCACAAGTGTATATACATGTGTCTACCAAGAGACAGAGAATGCATGTAATGAAGAACGAATGTACATGAATGCATCTACCAATGTACAAGAATGGATGTCCAATAGATAGATAACCTTCGAGTGTAGAAACATGCATAGAATGCCATGAATAAAACATATTCCAGGACCAATCACATTTTTTTTTGTAAATAGAACATAGTTGAACACTACTATCTTGACGTTAATATGTAAAATGAATGAATATTTTGCAGGTAGGCCGTAAGGATCCAGTTCAACAAACAATCTAAGATATGGTTAAACTGGAAGTCCTGAAATCCTCTATGAACTGTGTATGCATTTTAAAATAATGGAGAGAAGAACTTTCTGCCTTAAGTTCAGGGCAGAAAAGAGTCCTCCAAACAATAAGAGAAGTAATATAAACATATAGTCGTACTAAAAATATATGCACCTCCATCCAGTTTGTGGATCATTCAGATATCCAAAATAAAACTATGAAAATGAATATTTTCATTGTGAGATTGATTTCAGTCTGTGACGTCTGTCTTTGATCATGCTCAATGACAACATCGTGAGGCCAGCTGAACAGCGGATAATCCAGAGGAACAATCAGGCCATAAAAAATATAGAGATTCATTTAACTTCCACTCGTAAAAACGAAATAAGAAATCACTCGGACGAAGTTCAGTTATTACCAAGGGAATTAGAATTAAATTTGAACTTGGAAAAAAACTAGTCTCCCTGTAAAACCTAGTAACTTCCGGAGTAATGATCGTAGGAACCAAAAGTTCCATACACGAGCGAAATTTCAGTACTGATCGACAAAAACTTTCTCTAATGCATCACAAATGCGGCACAAACCTAACGGAAGCTATCTGCATCAGTTTTTTCCCTTTTTCCTTGTCTACTAAATAAGTTGGACACAGCAAACAAAAGAAACAAAAAGAAAACAGCTACCACAATGCCCTAAACTACATGTGCTACATTTAGCAAGTAACATCATTCAATCCACCAAAGGCAAACGCACACGCCACAAAAAGATAACATCCATCAGCTAATCAAAATATCAGGAAAGTCAACAGAGAAATGGAACGAGTACATCAATCAGATACGTAATTGGTGAAATAACTAACAAGAGTAAAAAAGAAAGAAGGCAGAGAACTGTGATTAAAAACTTACTCCCTGAATCCTTTTGCCGGTAACCGGACATTTCGGACCACTGGCTCTTTTCTTGGTAGTCTGGTACACAAGCTTCCCGCCTATAAACAGAAAAGAAGAACAATGACACAAATATCAGCCAACAATGGATTTCCAACAAGCATTGAATACAATATCAAATGCACGAGAAATAATGGGATAGATATAGAATGGAGTCGAATGAGAGCACTACCAGGGGTTTTGACGACACGGTGCTGGTTAGACTTGGTAGCATAGCTATGGCGCTTGCGGTAGGTAAGACGCTGAACCATCTTGGACGATTCTCCTCTCGTTCTCTGGGTGTCCTGGTTAAGGAGGCTGCTGCGGAGACCTTCTTCCAAATTTAGGAGGATGAAATAAAAACACCAAGACAGCCCCGATGCCCTAGATCCGACGGATCGTATGCGTTCTCATCGACGATTAAGATTTAATCACGTCCTTTTTTAAAAAAAAAATCAATTTTATACTTCTTTTTTTATGGGCTCCGATCAAAATGTCTAATTGGGCTGGGCCGAGTATTGGGCCACAATCCTAAATGAATTGGGTTGGGTTAGCAATTAACGAGCCCGTTCTGCCGTAGAGAGAGATTTTACGTTATTTCATAACTGTATGCTGCTTACTTGGCGTGATTCCATTGGTTGACTCAACTACGTCTGATTTGGATAAGATTTATTTATTATAATAATAATAATAAAGGCAACAAAAAGAAGAGTCAGTGACGCAGACTTTTCCCATTGCCAACCGTGAAACATTCACCTCACAATTCCATCCACCTTTGTTTTTTCTTCCTCGAAATTAATGGATAAATGGGCTTAATTTTGTGACAATAATATATATATATTAATACAAACATGTCACGTCGCCATGATTTATGATTTTTTATTTTAATTGTCTTCGATCGTGACGCATGATCAGTGTATACGATGTTTAAGTTGATTTGGATTATGAACAAACACGAGAGTTCTATAAACTTGTTGTGTTATGATTTCTACAAATTTACCTAAAATAGGATAATTTTGGGCACCATTGATGCTAGCTATATTGTTTGAAAATGACCTTATCTAGTGAACATAAGCTTAATGGTAAGAATGGAAGGGGTGGACAATGGGATTTATTGGACGTTGATCTGGTTTGAGTTAACTTGGATATATGTGTGGTGTCACGATCATGTTGAGTTTGATTTTTACTTAACGGGCTTGTTCATTGGATTAGAATAAATATTGCACCATCATTATTTTGTTGCTTAAAAATGTGATTGTAACACGTGAGATCACATGCAAAGTTTTAAACATTATTGTTTGTTTGGTACGAGACAAGGAGTTAAGTATGAGGTCACAAAATCGTGGGTTTGGTCCCATCTCCTCTCAATTCCCTTTATTTACTGCCCACTCATTATTAAAAGCTGCAACCAAAAACCCAACCCCCCTACTTACAAATCCCAACTTTTCCCGTTAATAAGACGAGCTTATCACTATTATGTTATGTATAACCGTTTGTCTCACAGTTTTAAAACACATATACCAAGGAGAGGGTTCTAGCCCTTATAAGAAATGTTTCATTTTTCTCTCGAACCAATGTCTAGCATCTTCACTGGCACATCACCCAATGTCCGGCCCTTGTAACAGTTCAAGCCTACTACTAATAGACATTATCCGTCTTACATGATTTTAAAACGCGTTTACTAGGAAGAGGTTTTCACACCATTATAAGGAATATCTCACAATCCACTATTTCGAGGGCTCAGCGTTCTCACAGACACACCTCTTTCTCCACTCCAATCAACGTGGGACCTCGGAGTTTGAACGTCGAAGAAGACCAATTAATTTAGAAACAATGTCATTGCATAAGAGTTAATTGAGGGCAATAGTAATGAATAATGAAGATGGTTGGTTCAAAGGGAGAGATTGAAGCAAATGCTGGGGATTGTGGTTTCAAGTCTTGAGGCAGATATAATAAGTAAGATGTTAGCCAAATTAGAGGGTAAGCTGTCTCCTTCAGTGGCATACATAAGTGGCAAGCGCATGTGGTCTCAGAAAAGGCAGCATTCTCTAATGTCTGGTCCACATTTCTTGCAAATTATTTCATCAACTCATACACACACTACTCTGTCACCCATTAGATGCACCCACAGCCTTGAATACACTCCATCTTCTTGCTTTCTAAACGCTTCCTCATAGGGTATATATTTATTACCATTCACATGTAACAACACAACCATTTTGCAAAATTTACTGTGGCTCAACGTCCTTCAATGTTGCCAATTCAGTAACATGTAAACTAGATCATTTATTTGAACTGTTTTTTTACCGTTTCTAACTTCTACTGTTGCTGTCTTCCCTGCAAACTGGATTCTACTTTTCTTTTGGTGGGGAGAAAAAGAAAAGGACTTTATGTTTGTTCATTGGCATTGATTGCAGCTACATCATCATCCAACCCATTCTCTCCGATCTTACATCAGTCGGAGAGAAGAACGAAACATTCCTTCCTAGTAGACGCGTTTTAAAACCGTGAGTTTGACAATATCTGTTAGCTGTGGGTTTGAGCTGTTACAAATGATATTAGAACTAGACACTGAGCGGTGTGCCAGCGAGGACACTGACTCCCCAATAGGGTTGATTATGAAATCTCACATTGGTTAGAGAGGGGAACGAAACATTCGTTGCAAGAGTGTGAAAACCTCTCCCTAACGTGTTTTAAAACTGTGAGGCTGACTACGATACGTAACAGGTCAAAGCAAACAATATATGTTAGCGGTGGGTTACTGTTACAAATGATATCAGAGCTAGATACTAGGTGGTGCGCTAGCGAGGACGCTGGCCTCCTAAGGGGGTGGATTGTAAGATCCTACATCGGTTGGAGAAGGAAACGAAACACTTCTTGTAAGAGCGTGAAAACCGCTCCCTAGCGTCTTTTAAAACTGTGAGGCTGACGACGATACGTAACGGGTCAAAATAGACAATACATGTTAGCGGTAGGCTTGAATTGTTACAAATGATATCAGAGCTAGATACTAGACAGTGTGCTAGTGAGGACGCTGGCTTCCTAAGGGGGTGGACCGTGAGACCCTACATCGGTTGGAGAAGGAAACTAAATATTTAAATATTTCTTATAAGGGTGTGGAAATCTCTCCCTAGTGAGTTTTAAAACCGTGAGGGAGACGACGATACATAAACGGATCAAAGCGAACAATATCTACCAGCAATGAGCTTGGACTGTTACAAATGATATTAAAACTAGACACTGGGTGTGTGACAACAAGGACACTGGCCCCTAAGAGGGATGGATTACGAGATCTCACATTAGTTGGAAGAGGAAACGAAATAATTATGTGAAAACTGACAATAATTATACATAACAGTCAAAACTGACAATATCTAGTAGGAGGTGTAATATAGGAACGGTTAGCAGGGTCCATGGCGTTATAGTTGGAGGTGTTGCATCAGCATGATTGGCGAGTGTCCTTGGGTTGAATGATAGAGAAAAAAGCAGCTCACGTGGTGTCTGAACCAAAGGGGCTGTCCATTGTCCAACCCTCCATCAAACCTTCACCGTTTTGTTTTGGTAAAAAAAACACATTCAGCTCTCACTCGCATTTCCCTCATCATTTTCTCCTCTTTGTTTTTTAAGGAAACAAAAAAAAAAAGAAAAAGAAAAAGAAAAAAAAACATAAAGGCTGACTCACTCAGTCTTTTCCATTTTTTTTTGTTTCTCAATTCAAAATCTTTGTACATGCGATCATGGAGGGAGGTGATGACCTCCACCGCTACCACCACCACCACCACCACCACCAACATCACCACCGCCCTAACTTCCCGTTTCAATTACTCGAAAAGAAAGACGACGACGACGCCTCCGCAGCCTCTTGCTCAACTTCCCCTTACCCTTCTCTCGCCATCTCCACCGACCCTACTACAACCGCCGCCGCCGCCGCCGCTGCTGCTGTCGAGCCCTCCAAGAAGCCACCACCAAAAAGAACCTCCACCAAAGACCGCCACACTAAAGTGGATGGCCGTGGGCGGCGCATCCGAATGCCAGCCCTATGTGCGGCGAGGGTATTCCAGCTGACACGCGAACTGGGTCACAAGTCCGACGGAGAAACCATCGAGTGGCTACTCCAACAGGCGGAACCCTCCGTGATCGCCGCCACGGGAACCGGAACAATCCCGGCGAACTTCACATCTCTCAACATCTCATTACGTAGCTCTGGCTCCACCATGTCCGTCCCTTCACAGCTCCGTTCATCGTCCTATTACAATCCAAATTTCTCCCTCCACCCACCACGCCGCACCCTTTTCCCCGGATTTGGCCTCTCATCGGAAACTTCCTCCACCGCCCTCCTCAATTTCCAGTCCACTAACACCGGCAACTCTCTACTCCAAGCCAAACCCGAACTCCGAGACACCACCACTTCATTAGACCTCTCCGACGCGGCGGAGGACATCAGCATAGGACGGAAGAGACGGCCATCGCCAGAGCAGGAGTTCAGTACAGGCGCGATTCCGGCGAGTGGAGGTCAGGTACCGGCGAATTTATGGATGCTTGCGAATACAAATAATCAAGGGATGGGGGTTGACCCCATATGGACTTTTCCGTCGGTGAATAACAGCGGTTTGTATAGAGGGACGATGTCGAGTGGGTTGCATTTCATGAACTTTCCGGGTCCGGTCACGTTGGTTCCGGGTCAGCAACTCGGGTCGAGCGCCAGCGGTGGGAATAATAGTTCTAGTGAGGCCCACTTCAATATACTAGCAGGCCTGAATCCTTATCGGTCGGTGTCAAGCAGCGGCGTCATGGAAGCGCAGGGAAGTGGGTCGCAGTCTCATCACGGCGGCGGCGGAGATGACCGGCACGACACAACCAGTCACCACTCGTAATGGAACGGAAACGGAAAACGGTAGATCCCCGCTCTATCCACACGTGTGGTCGTTTGATGTGTGGAAACACACGTGAGGTTTGATTTTCCATTGAGAAAAAAAAAAAAAAAAAATTTCTTTTTTGAGCTAATTTTTTTTGTGTGATTAATAAATATGGAATATGATGAGAAAAGAAAAGAAAAAGAAAGCCCATTTGAGTTTATTATTATTAAATATTAATCCTTGAGAAAAAAAGTTGATTAAATTTTATTATTTTTAGATATTTGCATTAATAATGACGATAATGAATGAATAAGATTTTAAGGGTATAGTTTTATCATAGGGATTGATATTTAATAGGGGAGGAGGGGCCCACTCCTCGTCTTATCAGTTCCAGGTGTCGGCTGGGTCCCACCGGGTAAACCAATGTACAATATAACTGACACTGACAAACAGGTGGATTGGATGATTCTCTCTTGTGTTTTTTCGATTTTATTGGAAAATAGGGAATGGGAGGATTTATCTACACCGTTCATTTAGTGGGCCCGCGGTGTTTCTTTTACACATGATTGAGTGTGGTCTACTAATTAATGATTTTTTTTTTTTTAAATTCCTTTTTTTTTTTAATTATATATTACGTAATATTTGTTTAGGGTTTGTGGGTTTGTGTCAGAGGACACAAGAGGAAGGCCTCCATTATTAAAATAATTGATTCCCTCTGCTCTTTTACCAAAATGCCCCCAACTTTTCTCCCTTTCTCGCTATCAATTTCAGTGTCCTTCTACCCTCACTCTTTCCATTTTTATTTCATCCTTAATATATTATTAATTATTATTATTATTCTAAACTAAACTAAACTAACTAATTAATTAAATATTCGTGGTAATTAAATGAACTCCAACACCATTCTCACACACTTGACCGGGATACGTTGCTATCGAGTCCTTAACTTCGATCTACAATAAATAATCTAGCCGTAAAAATTCAGTGATTGAATTATTTTAGTTATGAAATCGAGAAAGTAAAACTATAAATCAGAGGTGTCTCCATCCAACGCATTATACACATGCATATGAGTTTGAAAAAAATGAATGGTCCCGACCCAAATTCAAAATTATTTAAGCCATTAACCCCTTGGACTCAACAAACTTGCCGGCATGGTTTTGGCAAAACATGGTGTCATCTCAAACTCTATTTCTATATATCATTTAAATAAGACATCTATTTTTAGGCTTGCTTTTTTGGTAAAGAAAACAAAACATTTTCATTAGTAAAAAAAAAAATATCTTTTTTATTTTCTTTTTACGTGATTTATTAGATATAGAAATTTCTGTAACACTAATTTTAAAATTTTAAGAAGATCAATAAAATAAACTAAATTATGTCTGATTTGAATTACAAAATTGATGAGATGAGTTGTGATTCCACTTTAGAACTTCCATAATTAAATGATTAGAATTTGAACAGTAACAGAAGGCAATAATCAGGGAAAAGGGGATTTAGTAAGCAAATGATTGATGGGTATTATCCAAAATGAGTTAATATGGGTCTGGTTTCGGGAGTAGGAGACATTGATGCAGAAGGGCATGTGTGCTTGGGTTTGTTCTTAGTTGAAAGATCTAAAAATTGAAACATTTCAAGTTGAAGAATCAGTCACTATGAACGACTGTTGTTCTCAATGGATTACAAAATGTGCGTATTTTCCACATAGAAGAATTACGTATAATCTTAATGTAGACAAAGGATATGATGTGAGCGTGGATGTTAAGAAGAGAGTGATGATTATGAGTTGATGTCGATGATTTGGAAAGAAGTGTGGAAAATACGGAATCAGCATCAGCGATTATTCGCCCCAAATCTCACGGTGGACGGGCCGATCGAGTCGCTACTCAGAGCCCACTCGCGAGTTGCCACGATTTGGATTCTCCCGTCTCTATCAATTTCATACTCCTTCCTTCACTTCGGATTTGTCAAGAAGTCACTGCCTTCATGGGAAGGACTGCATTTTTCTTGAGTCATTCTACGACTGTGGCTTTCATCTGGTTCACCTCTGCCGCCCTCTTCTTCATTCTTTTCCAGATGGCTCTCCACAACTCTACTTCCGCTTCTTCTTCAGGTATTCATTCCTTTCCTTCCTCTCGTCCTTTGTTTTCTCTGTTCTCCGTCCACTTTCAGGAAATTCTAGGGTTTGTATGGGAAAATGAATGAAATCTGGCAATCGCGATTTGGGCATTTAGCTTTCAAGTAATTTTATGTTATGAATCGAGTGAGAATTTGATCGAATCAATTATAAGAACTGTCACGAGCGTTGTAATCAAGCAAATCTTTTATATTGCTGTTTCCTCGTCTTCTGGAATAATTACCATCGTAATGCGTATTTGATTAGGATTTCCTTTTGAATTGGCTTGCATGGTGAAGAAAATTATAGCAATGTATTATGAAATTTAGCGTGCCACTTTGTTGAAACTTCTATCAGATTCTTTGATTTCAAATTCTGAGTTAAGATCAAGATTGTACAACAAGATGGCGATGGATTTGGATGAGAAAGGGGCACTTTTCCTTAAGGACGGCGAAACATCTCAGTCTTTATCACTTTCTGATATCTTCACCGTTAAGGATGGATCAGTCACTCCTATATTGAAGGCAAGCTGTTCCTACAAGACATTCTATTTAAAATTTTATATCTCTTTCCACATTTGCTTCAAGTGATGCCATTTTCATCTATGCAGCCGGCAAATCCTCCTGTTCGTGCTAACGTTTTGTATCTAAGCACAGAGTACTCTGTTCCCATATCGTAAGAATTGTATTGTTTTACATGTTTTAGCATAGCCTCGCAAATTATCCATTCTTGAAATCTTCATGTTCCTCTTCGGTTATGCCTATTAATAAACATTTTTGTTGTTGCAGTGAGGCGGTAAAATCTATATTCAATCCTTATTTTGATAAAGGTATGCTTTATTTGTTCATGTTCATTTATAGGTTGTAGTTTATTTCCTATGTTCAATGTAAAAATGTTTCTACGTAGAAATGATTGCACAACCGGCATTATTTTTAATATGGTATCATTCCTTGACACGGACTCCCCCTGTACTTTGTTTAGCAATTTGGTTCCAGAACTCTAGCTTGTACCATTTTAGCATGTTTCACGCATCGCACCATATTACACCGGTTCCTGCTACTGAAGACGAGGCAAGTTGTCTTCTTTATATGTTATTGTTTATCTTTGAAAACCTTCTTTTGTGTATAACTTTTCTACATATCGTTTGTTTGGCAGATCGAAGCTGAAGCAGCTGCTGTGAAGTCTGCAACAGAGCATATGTGCCGATTGAAAATAGTTCTAGACAGAGTTGTTTTAACTTCAACAGGCGTTCTTCTTGGATGTTGGCAGGTCATTTCCTTTTAACTTATGGAGACATCGCTATAACATTTTTAGATTTTTCAAATGCCTAGATTTTGGTTGCAGTTTTTCTGTCTTTGTTGTTTTTCCTCAACAATACATTCATACAGGGTGAGGAAAAACAAATGACTTGCACAGTTTTTTGTTTACCGTATTTCTTAGATCCGGCTCAATCACATAATCATGTTCTCGCACCTTGAATCTGTAAATATTGATGTTCTTCAAAAAAGCTTGCAGCCTTTTGTTCTTCTGTTTAAGAAGAGGGACAACAAACTGAATTGAGACTGCATGAGAGTTCTCTTCATTGTACCATTTCAGAAAATTTCTCTGATAACATTTCTGTGTGTTACTCTGTCTATGTAACTTTTCACTAAAACTTTAGTGAAGTATCCGGATAAGTAAACATCTCAGTATTCTGATAGGAACTAGAGAAATATACTGAGAATCAAGAAAATGCAGAAAGATAACTTCCCAAGTAATTTGTGGTACTCGAAACCTCTCTCTCTCGACACTAGAGCCTAAACCAACCAAACCCTTGCATACCTTCATCCTTTCCCTAATTTGGTCTAATGCTGAAGATAGCCAGCTGTGGCAATTATTTCTCAGGCCACGAGGACTGGGGAGTCTTAAGAATAGTCCAACCATAAATTTTTGCGATCCTTAACTTTTCTTTTGTGCAGGTAATATCAGGGACAGATCCTGTGACGATACGTGCTAAACTAAGGGCAGCACTTCCACATGCACCAGAGAAACAACTTGTATGACTTTGTGATTTTTAAATTCCAGTTTATGTGAAATAGTGGTAGTAGCAGAATACTAATCTAGAGTAATCTTTCAAATTATCAGTTAAACTAGAAGACATATAATATTGGTATATTCAGCTAATAGATGAAATAATTTGTCCTGTGAGCTATAATTTTTGGCTTTAATGCATATTTATGAGATTGGTGAGGACTTGGACACCTCGTTTTTGTAGTCTCTATAATGACGTAATTGCTAAGAATGTCCATCTTCTTGCTTTGCCAATTTCTGGGCGTTGAGGAGGTTTTGCCACAGATTTGTGGTTAATTTTATTGTTAATACTGTCTTGCTGTTTTTTGCACATATTTTGGCCAACCTCTTGTTAAGTTCTTCTTTAATTGAAAATATGAAGGCCTGAACTATTTTAGATTAGATGCTTCCTATGCTTAGCTTTGTTTCTTTGATTTAAGATAAGAAGACTGTTTCTTATATATATTTATATGGAAAAAAGAGGAAGAAGAAGAACGGCTTATTGTTCCCTTGAGCATCCAGTTAATACGAAGTTTTATATGTCACACACTTTATGCTGCATTTATTGTTTTCACTTTTCAACCATTGTCATAAAGTATGAATATAGCATAACTAATTGGCAATGCTTTTGCCTTGTACAGTATGATCCCGCTATTCTTCACACATCATTTGCTCGCCTTTTGGGTCACCCGAAACTTCCCGGATCGGTACTGTCTTAGACCAATGTTTATTTCAGATGTTTCTTGCTTTATTTAAGTTGAGATTCAGAAAGACCGCAGTAGTCGTTCCCATATACATGTCGTTTGAGTTTAATGAGAATTTGTGATAATATTTAGCTCTATTGAAACGAATTGAGTGTTGGCGATGGAGACATTTTTCTGTGACTACCTTTTCTTTTTTGTTATTGCAGCTTCATAGTAGTTCTGATGAACTCCAACTCTTTCACGAGCTGGTTGTTCGCTTGAATAAACAACTCCATGGATTTGAGGTAAGTTCTTAAATCTTAATCTCTATCTTTTCTTGTATTTGTTTGTATTTCAAACTTAGCTTACTGAGCTTGGGTTGGGTATAATCTGGATTACATAAGGAGAATCTATACTTTACTAGTACATGAAGTTGAAAATTGTTTTCGGGTACTTTCAACAAGTCCGAGCTGTACCTTTAAAGTCATTCTGTGAGTTGTAATCTGAAAATAGATGGGCATATTGGAATCTGTGCAGAATTCGTTACATAAGCTTCAATGAATATAAGGAATTGAAATTTGCAGGCAATGGTGTCGGAGCTGTGGTATGTGGAGGAATATGATGTTTTAGCTCTGGCTTTGAATGGAAGAATGAAGATTCACAAGTTCCAACTTGGCTGCTCCAGCTCTTGAGATGAACAATCTCAATACCACCCTTGAACTTATCACGCAAGAGTTTTCTTATAAACAACCCGCAGTTGATACTCACTGCCGCACGGCCACCCGCTCGGAATGATGCAGACTTTCTCTTAGACGTGAAACTTGAAAGGGTTATAACGTTACAAGGAGCTTTCTTGTAAATGAATAAGAGGCTTATCTGAATAGATAAAGATGTGTACTATGTTATAAAAGTTAGATTCCTCTCTCTTGAACTAAAGAAAATAACAGGAAGATGAGGTCATGGGCGTTAGTAATGCGGCTGTGTGGCCTACACGCTCGTCGACCTCAGTAGTCAATGGGGCAATCCTCGTGCAGCCACACGCTGGGTTTCATTTGTTAAATGGCAAATTTTATTCAATTACCAAAATTAAAAGAAGAAAAAAAAAAACAATCAAATTTCAACTATGGATAATGACAATAAATTGTTGTATTGATGATGTGGCAATGAATCATTGGAGGAAGTCTAGTCATGAGCCAAGCAAGCAAAATGAGGGGCGTTGAAACTGAAATGGAGAGGAAAGGACGAAGTGGGGAGCGTGTCCACCATGCTTCCGGCAAGTCGCCGGCCACGTGCTCTCTATACGCTGAGCCTCCCCTGCCACACGCCCAGATGAGTGTGCACCAGCCCTAATTTTTCACCCCTTTCTTCTATTTCTCTCTTTCTTCACCTCACCACTTTCTTCTCTTCTAATCTCTCCCTGCGCAGGTATGGCCTCTTATTCATGTTCTTGTTCGTTTTGTTACTTGGGTCTGTTTTTTTTCTACAACTTTTGTGGGCAATTCGCCTCTATGCTGTTGTACGGTTTCCCTTCATGACCAATGATGTGATCTTAGTTGTTTGATTGATATGAAATGGGATTATTTGATCAGGTGTTGAGTTTTAGATTGTCTCTTCGGAAAAATTTGGAACTTTGAGATAGATTCATGGGGTTTATTATAATTGCAGAAGACTGGCTTTTCTCTCGGTTTCACTCGCTGTAGAAGATCATGGTTTCCGAGGTTTCTTCACAACCGGTTATTGAAACTGATGTTGCAGTTGTGGCTTCTGTATCTAGGTATCTCTTCATGATTCTTAATTGTAAAACTTACGTTGTTGAATGTTCTGAATGTCTGAAATGCATAAACTAAACAATTACTGCATCGATGGTAGAATGTGGAATGCATTTGTTGATATGCTAAGGATGATGTATTTGGGTAATTTGTGGTGGGTTTGTTTAGCTGTATTAAGATTGAAGTTTAAGCTGGTTCTTTATGCAGGCAATGTCCTGGTAAAAAAAATCCGGCGAAAGTTCCTAAGAAAATTCACAAGGCAGAGAGGGAGAAGTTGAAGCGAGGGCATTTAAACGACCTCTTCCTTCACCTCGCAAATGTGCTTGGTAATATGCTCCCAATTTCCATTTGGTAGAATATTAAGATATTCTCAGCTGTTCTCATACTTGGAATGGTCATCTGCAGAGCTAACAGAACCGAACAATGGGAAGGCGTCCATTTTGTGTGAAGCAAATCGACTGGTAAAGGACTTATTTGGTCAGATTGAGTGCCTCAGAAAGGAGCATGCATCGTTGTTGACAGAATCTAGAGATGTAAGGCTCTTAAATACACCATTACTCTTTCTTAGAATTGAGAGGAAAAGGTCTCTAAATAGATGACAAATTGCACGAATTATCACACAGGTTGACATTGAGAAGAATGAGCTGCGAGAAGAGACTTCTGCTTTAGCATCTCAGATTGAGAAGCTGCAAAGTGAGTTACAATCAAGGGCCGTGCATTCTAAACCCGACTTAAATACCATCCCACCACAAGCACATTTCTCAGGGGAATGCCTTGGATTGCCTGTTATGGAACCCACAATGCAGCAAACACACGCCGTTATTATCGTACCTGTGCGGCCAGATCTCCCATCTTATCCAGCAGCGGATGCAACTCAAGCCCCAACAATGGCTACCTCACATGTAAGCAAACCACATGCCAGATATCCAACACCAGCAGATTCCTGGCCTGCTGGACTTCTCAAATTGTCACAGACAACAGAACAACCAAGTAAAGAGTTTTTAACCATTGGTTGCAAGAGCATTACGGATATTATGGGTTAAAGAGGCCCTGAAAGAACTGAGACCCGATCTTTGTAGTGACCTCTTTTGTAGATGATTTGTAGTATAAATTTGTCTCTAGGATGTTGGATTCGAACAAGTTAATGAATCTGCAACTGGTGTCTGTATCTTCCCCGAAAAACACTGCTTCATTTCCCTATTTTTCAAGCTCATTCAATCTGGATGTATTTTTTTTACCAAACCTGCTAAATTATGAAATCAAAAAGGATATTTGGAAGGTGTGAACAAAAATAGTTGCTCAGATCTTAGGTTATCTTGGGGTATACAAAGCCGACCACCAATGTCACAGTGGTCGGAGCTCAATCACAAGCTTTTTGGGAATCTGAGCCCAAAAGAGGCAATGGTGTGAGTTCGAGAAGGCGGCTTTTCTTCACCTCCCTTGTCATTATGTGCAAACTTTTGTTCGGTGGACCCTTAACCTTCACCATCCCCAAAGGGCCAAACAGAGAACAAACAGTTCAATTTTCTTTTATTGTTCTAAATTAAATAGATTAACATCGCATCAAAATTCCTTCATATTCTCCTGTTATGTATCTCTTTATTCCATCCTCCTTTTTTCTTTCTCTTTTCCCACTGAAAAGTTTATAAGACTACAGTGTGTATAAAGTAAACAGATGGTGAGCATTTATTGGCTGGTTTCTTTCTGAGCAAAGTTCCAGCCTTTCCAGTCACTCTCTTTCTGGGCTACCGACGCAAGAGCATCACGAGAAACAAATAATCAAGAAGCTTCAGACCAGACGGGCAGACGGTGAAAGGGAAAATTTTCGAAATGGGATCTGGAGCGGGCAGTTTCTTCAAGGTCATCCTCAAAAACTTCGATGTTCTTGCCGGGTATGTCGTTTCTCTCCTCTTCCTTTAACTTTACCTCTTTGATTCTGATTATTAGAGAGGAGGGATCAGTTTTTTTGTAAAGGGTCGACCTTGCTAGGCTGACGAGAAAACTTACGAACACAATTTCTCTATGAACACCAATATCGTCTACCCCATCTCCCCCGCAAGCCCAAGATGATGTTGTAAAGTCATTTAGCTTGAGGAATAGACAAATGTTTAGCGAGCAAATTAGGTGGAAGGAATAATCTGAAACCCCAACTGCTTTGCCAGTATCTTCTCATGAATGAGCTCTATAGGCTTCATTTGAGAAAGAAATTAAATGATGGGTTTTGTGCAAAGAGTCCTGTCCCAATTGTATCATACCACAACGCACAATAAGAGGACCCATGTGCTTTGAAGAAAGATTCCAAACACCCCAGTTGTAGACTGAGCCAAGTATTCTGATACTATTCTAGGCCGCGCCATCAGTTTGTTGTGGCAAGAGCTCCTGGTTTGGATGTTGGAGAACTGAGGCCTGGTCATTGTTAGGTACTTAGCCAGTAGCCCAATCAACCATAAGCTTGTTTTATTAGTGGATCTTGAGTATAAATGGTTTGAGAAAGATAAAGAACATCCATCACAGTAATGTAGTTTAAAACCAAGAAAGTAGCATACTGATACAAGAATTTGGAGAGCTATAGTCTGCTCAACTATGAAATGATGACTTTATTAATTGAAATTTCACTAACATGCGCTAAAAGAATAATAGAAGTATGACAGTACAAGGCATTGTTTGGCTTACACATAACACGTGCAATGTACCTGTCAAGACTACAAGACCAGCTAGTTGTCTTGTTTCATATTAGCAATTTAGTCCATCATTTAAAAGTAAAGAAGTCTCTGTTGGTAGAGGCTTTATGTGAGATCCCACGTCCGTTGGAGGGAGGAATGAAGCATTCCTTATAAGGGTATGAAAATCTCTTCCTAACAAACGCGTTTTAAAATCTTGAGGGGAAAGCCCAAAAAAGACAATATCTGCTAACGGTGGGCTCGAGCTATTACGCCTTAATACTCGGGGGGTTTCTTTTTATAGTTCAATGATTAGTTTTCAATTGAAGGTACTTCCAAAATCATAACAAAAGCAGTTACCATGCACAAGACCTCCTGAGAGATCAGACATTATGGATGTGCGCAAACATCCACTTGCTTACAGAGGTGCTATATGTTTGTAACTAAGGATTTCTATATAAGACACAAGATTAACCTTCATCTCCGGAACCAGCATTCAAAGATTGACCTGAAATCTTGGTACTGTTCCTTGTAGAAAACCTTCAAGATCAAGCGACTTCACTGTTTAAATCTCAAGACTAAAAAAAGTGTAATTTGACCAGTCAAGCTTGTCTGTAATTTACAATGATCTTCTATTGAGTAGAGGGGGATGGAGAAACAAGCATGGATATCTTGTATAATGTATGGACTGACTAGATCAAGAAGCCATTGACATTAGTCTATCACTCTAATACCCTTAAAGAAGATCTAGAGAAAACTATACAAAAATACCAAGAGAGTGATGGATGGAAAGGGGAATATGGTTAGGGTAAGGAAAGGAATGTAAGGCAGCAGAAAAAATGATTGGCTAATCATTGAGAAAAGTTCGAGGACGATTGGATTTAGGCGAGAAAGACGAGACTTCCGTACCCCTACCGTGGTTTTCTTTCCCCACACAATTCAAACTATTTTCTGATTGCTATCAAGCGCTCAAGTGCAAAATTTTAACTTCATTCATTGGTTTCATTTGCAGGCCTCTGGTTAGTCTTGTTTATCCTCTGTAAGTCGTTCGCTTCTCGATCTAATTTTCTATCCATTTCATTAATGATACCTTTCGACAGTCAAAATCTCGAAATTGTAGTGTAATATTTGCTATTTGGCAGATATGCGTCGGTTAGAGCCATTGAAACAAAGTCTCATGTGGACGATCAGCAGTGGCTTACTTACTGGATCCTATATTCTATGCTCACCCTGTTCGAGCTTACATTTTCCAAAGTTCTCGAATGGTAAATCTTGAATAGAGTTTTTGTACATTTTCGTTAATCCATGCTTTTTTGGTTCAAGTCTGAAACGCGGGTATTAATTAGAACCGGTTAAAAGCCACTGATGACTTTAAATCTTTACAATAGGATCCCTATATGGCCTTATGCAAGGTTGATTTTTTCATGCTGGTTAGTCATTCCATACTTTAGTGGTGCTGCATATGTGTACGACCACTTCGTCAGGCCGCTATTCATCAACAAACAGACAGTTAACATTTGGTATGTTCCAAAAATGAAGGAGTTCTTCAGCAAGCCCGACGACATCCTAACCGCTGCAGAGAAGTACATCGCCGAAAATGGTACCGAAGACCTCCAAAATGTCATCAACAGGGTATAATACACTCGCACTCAACTCTCTACTGGTTTCTTTAAGCCACAAAATATGATTGTTTTCATTTCGTTTCTGTAGGCCGATAAGGCTCATTCGAGTAACCGTTACATGAGCTACACCGAAGATCACGCCTACGAGCATTGGCACTGATCTATATCAAAGTAGGAGGCTGTCCGTTGATGCTGTGTGGTAAGTTTATTTATATGCTGTTGCGAAATTCTGTGTTGTTCATATGAAACACTGGGCAGCACTCTGTAAGTTCTAAGTAGATGGTTTAGAAGTATGAATTCTTCAGGTTTAGTATCATTTTGTGTTCTTCCTTCCACCCTTCCCATCTCTGAGGACCTAATTGAGTATGCATCACTCTGTTTCTTAATCAAATAATAATTAGTTAAGAAAAAAGAAGTAAAAAATTGTGTTGTCATGATCCAAGGAGAAACATTCAATGAATGTTTCCATCTTTTGAGTCATTCCAACTATGCTGTATTATACACTTCTGGACACTCAGATTTAAAGAACTAATCAAACCTTAATTATGATTACTCAACCTTTTAATTTCTATATTCGCAACTTGCTGATATTAGAATTGCAACTTTCCTGTTTGAAGGATCATAAACAATTCCAAAATACCCTATTGGTGTTCATCATAAATTAATCATGGATTTCATTTTGTTAATGAGGTAAGCAAATTAAAACCAAATCTTCTTCATTAACATAAACAAATACCTCATCAGAATACACCAAATGTTGACGGTAAACAGAAACTTGCTTGCTTCTTATTCCTTTATCGTTTTCAGTAGCTATACAATTGAATCGAGTACCGAGTACTTGTGTTCTTGATATTAGAAGGGTCATTTTGATTTCTTGTTATTATTAAAGAAGTTAGTTGAAGAGGAGAATTATAAGGGTGTAGAACCCTTTCCTTAAGAGGCGGTGGGCTTGAGCTGTTATAAATGATATCAAAGTTAAACATTGAGGGGTGTATCAAGGAAGAATATGGTAGGTGGGATGTTACAAAACGAAAAGGGCAAAAGGGCAAGTTGAAGTTGCCTAGAAAAGTGGGTTTTTTTGTTCTTAATCTGAAATAAAATTGGAGGTAATTTGGGAAGGTAAAAGAATAGTTTGATGGGTTCGATGCATGGAAGGCAGAAGAAAAGATGCTGTTTGTTTTGATTTTGTTCAAGTGTCTCCACGTGCAACTGTGTTTGTTGAGCTCACATTCCAAAGCAAAGCAAAGCAAAGAAAAAACATATAATATAATGAATGAAGAAGACAAATGTTAAGCATATGCAATAAGGATGAGTATAGAATAGAATAAGGATGAACTTTGGAGGCCTAAGTTGTTGGTTTTTAGATGGGAAGGCAATCCCATATTCATTCATTAATTCCCCCTGACACGCTCTTCGCTGTCCTTTCCCATCCATTTCATGTGCCCCNCCCCCCCCCCCTTCTTTTTAATATCTCCCCTTCTTTTATCTAAATTACATCTTCCATCATTGTTCAACTCGTAACTTGAAGAACCGTCATACAAACAAGGGAGCGATTAGAGATTTCTTCCCGTTAGCTAACCAGAACCAAAGATGGAAAAATCACACGCCCTCTCCCCGATCTTGCTCCAATTATTAGATTCATTAAAATATTTTACTATTTTTATATGGGTGAGAAAACGGCCGCTCGATAAGAACTGCTAGAAATGGAAATAGGGACGAAAAATGCTTCTGTTCAAGGGCTTTATAAGCCTCGAGAGAGGAGTCCTACGTTGGCTAATTAAGTAAGAATACTATCTCGATTGGTACGAGATATTTAGAAAAAACCAAAAGTAAAAGCTTTAATATCATATCATTGGAGAAGGTCGTGATTTAATTTAATTAATTAATTAATGATGATTTTGAAAATTTAAAGGTAATTAATATGAGAGGAGTGGAGAAGTCAGATCCACGTGGTGATGAAAATTGATGTTGATTGGTGTCTAGGTTTTTCCAAATGATTCAGAAACACAAAAACAACAGCTTTTTATTTATTTATTATTTATTTTATTATTATTAATTTAGTTTGTGTGTTCATTGAAAAAAAATCCAAACTTTCTACGTCGTCTCTGTATCAGGGTTTTGTTTATTGCCATCTCAAAGATTCTCAATTATTATCCATCAACTTGCACTTAATTTTTCCCATTTATTTTATTTTATTTTATTTTTATTCCCTTTAAATTTCTTCTTTTAATTTCCCCCATTTCTATAAATTTGTTGAATTATGTGATGTTATCAAATTTATTATATGTGTAATTAATTGTCACTTTATGTTAATCCTTTTTAATTATTAACCTAATCTTTTTTCCTAACCTAAGACCAAATGATTATATTCTTAAAATAATTTTTTCGCTTAATTATGTACGACCTTATTTAATTAATCATACGATGAGTNAAAAAAAAAAAAAAAAAAAAAAAAAAAAAAAAAAAAAAAAAACAGAACCCCATCACATTATTTTTGTTCATGCAAGGCTGTTATTCGTTTCATTATTTTAGTAATTATATGTCAATTCTTACTAATTCACACGAGATTCCACGTGCTCCATGCTACTCGGGTAAGAGCGTAAGCTAGTGATGTTTTTGGCTACTGGACTTTCGCCATTTAGGGTGCAGCACAACGTTGTATTGCTCTCCCACAATCCCGTTTTCACAATTTAGGCTGCTCCCATTTTGCTTTCAGCATAAGTTTGAAAGGTTGACGTATTCGGGAATCTCCGGATCTACACTTATTTTCAACTCTTCAAAGCATTTCGTCAGTTACTACGTCGTTTCTCGTCTCTGGGTGTGGATGTAAAAATTGAATCTTTACATCATAAAGAGTATTAGTTTATAGGGTTGACTGGTCAAGAAATTAATAATGAAATGATGAGAGAGGAGAGAGAGGGAAGGCAGTAATATAAAAAGAGGTGAAGGAAGTGGTTGTTCCCATGCAAACTGGTTTTCATACTCTTCAAAACCACACTACTTGTTTGTGCCAAAACACACACTTGCTTATCATTCACCTACCTTCCTTCTACCTTAATTTCAACGAACATGTCCACTAGAAGATCCAGATCTAGGCAATCAGGCAGCTCGAGGATCACCGACGACCAAATTAACGACCTCGTTTCCAAGTTGCAGCAGCTTCTTCCCGAGATTCGCCACAGACAATCCGATAAGGTGGCTTCTTCTTTCCTCCTATGTACTTGTTCTTGTTTTTGTTCTTGTTCTGATGTTGTGTTTAAATGTATAGAGTTCAGCAGCACACGTGTTGCAAGAGACGTGTAACTACATAAGAAGCCTACACCGAGAGGTGGACGATCTAAGCGAGAGACTAGCGGAATTGTTGGCGACGTCGGATACGGCTCAAGCTGCCATTATTAGGAGTTTATTGATGCAATAGGGAAGATGATGATGATGATGAGATGAGATGATAAAAGACAAGACAAAAAGTACCAAGTTTTGAGGTTTTTGCTATGTCTGGTTTTGGTTACTCCACCGTTACGACGTAGTTTTGTGTTTTACAATGAATCTCTCACTTTGTAAAAGCTCTTCTTATTATTATTACATTATTCATCAATAAAACTCCATTCTCAATCTCACGATTTGGAACGAACAATCAATGTAGCGGAATGAGAAAATGAGAGCTTCTTTAAGAATTTGCTTCCTAGTCACGCTCAGATCTCAATGTGTTGTGTTGAGAAAGTGTCTGATTTCCAACATTTTCTACCGTCACAACAATTAATGTCATTAACACTTTCTGGCTTTGTAAAGAAAGAAAGGGTTGTAGGTGATGACACGGTTCTGCAAAGAGCACATACTAGCTACAGAGCTTGGATACGGTTTCTCGATCGAAGATCCACAAATCACAATATCTCCCGAGAAAATAAGTGTTTTTTTTAAGAGCTTGCTTCCTAGTCATGCTCCGATCTCAACAGGGTAGGTTGAGCAAGTGTCTGATTTCCAACATTTTCTACCATCACAACAATTAATGCCATTTACACTTGCTTTGTGAAGAAAGAACGGGGTTGTAGGCAATGACACGGTTCTGCAAAGTGCATAGACTAGCCACGGAGTTTGGATACCGTTTCCGAAATATCTCCCCATAGTCTTTTATCTCTATAATATTTCTCTGGTAAATTTAGGTAAATTAAATTAGTATAATATAAATCTACCGCAGACATTTTTATAATCATTATATTTTAATAACTAATTGTAAAATTATTATAATGGTTTATTGGAAAGCCAAGAAAAATAAAAAAAATGGAAGGATAAATGGGACCGAACCAAATCAATTTAGATATTTTCTTTATTAAATAAAATAGTTTAATGGATGGAATTCTTTAATGATTTTTTAAAATCATGATCATTTTTAATTGATTTTAATTCGAGTAGTATGTAATTTAATGATTATTAAGCATGCTAATTTAGGAAAATTTATTAACCGCCATAAGCCCAGCCCATCTCATCACCCTACCAGCCCAAACTAAAGCCCACACATTTATTTGGGCTGTCAGCCCACATTTATTTGGGCTTTCAGCCCAATTTCATCAAAAGGGGAAAGGGTAGTTTAGTCAAACGATAAATATCACTCCCCAAAATTCCTAATTTTGACCCCTCCGTAGCTCTCTCCGATACTGATTCAAGCTTTTCCTTCACAATTCCTACTTCCTGAAATTTCACGGCGTTCAAAGCTCGACAGGGAGGCATTTTAATGCCGGCTTCCGCCAATTAATCAAACCCCTCTGGTATTATTGATCGTGAAGTTCTTTTGATTCAGATGCAGAAATTATAACTTTTTACATTCAATTCTGTTCTATTTCATGCCCAATTCCTCAGATGATCAGCTTCTGGGTATGTCTTGCTTAGCTGATTTCTTTTTTTTTGACAGAATTGTAAAGTGGGTTTGGAGTGAGAATGGTGTTGGTGTTGGCTTTGGGGGATTTGCATATACCACATAGAGCCCCTGACCTGCCGGAGAAGTTCAAGTCTATGCTTGTTCCTGGCAAGATTCAGCACATAATCTGCACCGGCAACCTTTGTATCAAAGTATGTTCAAATCTTCTTATTCAATTTTCATCTTTCCATGGAAATCCTCAATCCTCAATCCTCAATCTGTCCTATCCTAGTCTTGATTTTCCCTTACATCATTAATCTTACTGATGATTTTAATTCCTTTTGGGTCTGATTTCATCATGATCTTTTCCTTAGAAAGTGTCCTGGATAGTTTCATGTGCATTATTTTTTCTTCTTTTGATACAGTATTCATTTGTTTTTTATTTGCTGCTGACTATATCATATTTAAGCTTATTCCAAGGATCCATCATCCGAGTAAGTAAAGAGGTCATGCTGGTAACATTCTTTTGTTCCGTTAAATTGCATAAGATGTGGAGAAACTTCCCAGGGACAATGCAGTATTCTGTTGTGATGATTGTAACATCACCAATTGGGTAGTAGTTCAGTGGATTTTCCCCCATATATTGAAATGCTTAGATAATCAACATATAAGTTCATCCCATTCTTAACTTGAACCAAATTTTGTCCATTATGTGTACTGGACCTTTGGGTTATTTTAGTTTAAACCAAACTTTTACAACTTGTAATGATGATCTTTGTTCAACATTCCTTGTGGCTTAACTCTAAATGTGAAGCTTTATGACTGAAGATCTTAGATTTAAGGAAAAGGAAAACTGTGGATTCGAAATCCTTTTCTGGGAAACTTGTTTGCATTAAATATCTCATGATTTAATAGAAAACATCAAGTTCATGTTGTTGGAATGAGCATTAACTTCTATTTGGATCTCTCTGTTCATCATATATGGGTTGGAACTTTTGGGGCTTTGATCAATATGTTTATCACCAACTTGCATGTAATTTGTTTAATTGATCGTACAAGAAATGGAGCTGTGTTGTTGAATTGGTTTATATCTCCTTGGGAGAAAAATTGATGTGATGGTTAAAGTTTATTATTGACATTTCCAGGAAGTTCACGACTACTTGAAAACTATTTGTCCTGATTTGCACATTACACGGGGCGAATATGATGAAGAAATGCGTTATCCAGAGACAAAAACTCTGACTATTGGACAATTTAAATTGGGACTGTGCCATGGGCATCAGGTACTGTCTACCATTATAAACTTCAAGAGCCTGAATATTGGAGCTTTTGATTCATTGTCTCTTGTAACCATGAACAGCAAGTTATATTTCTTCAATATTTGCTACCAGAAGTCACCACAAGAAAATAAGTGGTGTTATCATGTAGAAATTTGGCATTTATTTGTTGGTGGCTGGCTTTTGTTTGTAGGTTATTCCATGGGGAGACTTAGACTCGCTTGCCATGATGCAGAGGCAGCTAGACGTAGACATCCTTGTCACTGGTCATACCCATCAATTTACAGCTTACAAACATGAGGGAGGTGTCGTGATTAACCCCGGATCTGCAACAGGTGCGTATAGCAGCATCACCTATGACGTCAACCCGAGCTTTGTCCTCATGGACATCGATGGCCTTCGTGTTGTGGTCTACGTTTACGAACTCATCGATGGAGAGGTTAAGGTAGACAAGATTGATTTCAAGAAGACAACCACAACGGGTCATTGAGCAGAACAAATTGCCTTTACATAAACATCCCAAGTTGTTTTCTTTTATGGAGTTGTGATGCATGTTTCTGGAGAAATGTTAGTAATGGCCCGATGGATGTTCTTGTTTTTTTTTTTTTCTTCTTTTTTGTTTAAAGAAAATGTAAGCGTAAGCGAATCGACCATCAACATTTGAGATGAAAATTAGTATATTACCGTTGTGTTTGTTTCAATGAAAGGTTCCCAACTCAACTCTTGGATCTAAGATGAGAAAAGGATTCATGAAGAAAACTAAACTGATACTTTATTAGCTCCATGCCATCTAACCAACATGTTTCTACAGACAATCTTAATTTACAAAATGTATCCAACAGGCAAAGAAATAATACTGTCATATGAACTATACATATAAATTCTCAAAAGAACTGATACACATTCAAACATATAGATAACAAGACAAACATGTCCGTGGAATGAAAGAGAGACAAGCATCATGAAAGAACATTGAACGACTGTGCTCCTCGTGCAACCTTAATAAAGACATCCTCTAATGTTGTGTCAGCCAGACCCCAAGCAAAGACGGCGAACCTACTCTTTGCATTTTCAACTGCTTGAAACACGTCAGCGATTCGGACTTCGTGTTTCGGCAGTTCAAATTTCTGAGTTCCAGAAATGTGGTAGATCTTACTAGCACCGGGAGACAGATGCTTTACCATATCCTCGACATCGACGTCGTGATTCGCAGATGTAGTCATCGTGAATACGTAAGATCCTCCATATCTACCTTTGAGCTGGAAAAGACAATTCAAGTACGTATCAAGAGTCATGTCAGTAAAGCCAATCAGATAGGTTTGAGGATTTTGAAGCTTTTGGGACATTATTCTAAGTACCTCTTTAGGATTTCCTATGCACTGCAAGCTTCCATCTACGAAGATTCCCAATCGGTCGCAGAGGACTTCTGCTTCCTCCATGGAATGTGCTGAGAATAGAGGAAAAATGAGGTTGGTTGATAACATTTTGTGATGATAAATTGAGTTCATTGAGAAGGAGAAGAGAGGTACTGGTAAGAATTATAGCTCGATCTCGCTTTGCGCGCTTCACCACATTCCATAAACTGTTTCTTGAAGCTGGATCAAGCCCAGTGCTCGGTTCGTCCATGTAAACGACCTTGATAGAGTTGCAATGAATTTGGTATTAGGACTAACAATGAACTAAGAAGATTATCAGAAGATCAGATGAAAGGAGCTTACTTTGGGGTCTCCAATTAGTGAAATAGCAACACTGAGCCTCCTCTTCATTCCCCCACTGTACTTCCCAGCTTGTTTATCAGCAACTCCTCCGTGATACAGATTGACACCCTTCAAAGACTCTTCCACTGCCTGTGGCAATAAGATTGAGTTAGAAAATATGAATTCAAAATTTCGAAAAAGAACAATCATCAATGAGCTATTGAGATCCGCTTTGAACTTTTTACGATCGATCATTTTAAGATAAGGATGTATTCTTACTTCAGTTAGTGCGGAGCCTCGTAGATTCTTAAGTCTACCATAGAAAAGTAGGTGCTCTCTTCCTGTGAGTTGTTCCCATAGCAGGCTATATAATTGAAGGAAAAAGATAAGAACTTAGATCTTAATCTCGAGACAAAATATGCAGGCTGCACGAGACATTGAGCTTACTCATGCTGTGGACATACACCCATGTTGGTATATATCATATCCATATCGTTTTGTATATCCAGACCTTGGACAAACGCCGTGCCAGCACTCGGCTTTGTGAGGCCAATCATCTATATTAATCCAAGCTAATGAGTACGCAAAATATGTAATGGGAAGAACGTATGACCTGATAAGTCCAGACAAAACAGAAGTGTTTTATGATCACTTGAAGATTTGATCTTACCATACTGATAAATGAGGTTTTTCCTGCACCATTGGGACCGAGCATGCCGAAGCACTCCCCTCGAGGAACAGCAAGAGATAAACCTTTTACAGCAAACTTCTCAGGATTTCCATCTCTTCCTGGATAGACCTTTTTGAGGTTGTCACACACAATGGCGTGGCTCGTATCTGGTTCGAGTATTAACTGTTCAACCTTCTCCCTCTATGGAAATAAGACATATTTGTTGTTAATGCTACCAACCAACAATTGTTCATGCAAATCAAATCATATATAAGATTTAAGCAATTGATCAATTGCAGACTGCAGCAACTAGAACAGCATGTAAGTCCTTGACCGAATAAGTTTATCAATTGTTGCCCAAGAATTGCTGTGTTTACCTCCTGAATGACATCCGGTTGTTCCATCTGAACGAAGACTTTAGAACCTTGCTTTCGCAAACTTGGCAACCGAAACGATGCCGCAGCTTTTTTCCGAAACCTTCTCAAGAAAAATAGAGGACTTTTCCCACCACCAGAGGATGAAATTTGATCTACATAATATGCAACCAAAAATACCAACAACCACTCTACAACCATGATAATCATCACATCTCGCATCCCGTTAAATTCGTCGCTCAAGTTCCCCCATCGCATTCCATCAGTCCCCATAAAGTTTCCATTGAAGGAATACTGTGCAAACTCGTATAATCCACGATACAGAGCGAAGCCAGGGTATAACTCCAATACTATGATCCAGGCATCTAAATACAGAAAATGAGTTCGTGTTAAGTTCTTAGATAACCATCACAAATAAGACTAAACATTTGTGTGAAATGTTTTCAGCTTACTTGGAAATGATGGGTCTTCAAGGAAAAACTGAAAAAGGAAGCCACCTAAGAGCCCCGTTCCGAACACGAGTATGTAAGCTATGACTGCATGATGTTTAATACAGAAATGAAAAGAGAGGTAAGTAAAGTGTTATTGTAAATTGTAAGGGACAAGTGGCTATTAGCTATCAGAGAATGAAGGTGTGTATACCTGCAGCAGTCTTTACATTTGTGAACCATGCTGCAGTTAAGAAAGCCAAAGAGATTTGCACGTTTATATAGAGGAAATAAAACACAACTTGGATGCTGTAGTCGTTCAAGGTGAAAATTTTTAGCCCTGCAAGAATATCAAAGGATTAAGCAAACAGCAAACTAGCAGTAAAACTCTAAAGAGTAGAGAAGAGCCAAAGATGTACCAATAACTGAGCCGAATATCACAAAGCATAGCATGTAAATGGCAGATATTGTAAGGAAATATGCATAAGAGATCAACCAATAAGGCCCATCGCCAAGGCCGTGCATTTTCATCATGATTCTCAGCTTCTGTTGCTTCTCGTAAACCAATGATGTCAATACAACCTACATCAACAGTAACATCAAGAAACATAACTTAAGCAATTCTCTTAAGGACAAACATCTCAAACTCCATTCTCGGTTTCGGACAAGGAAATAATCTTACAGGGAAAAGCTGCAGAACGACCCAGGTAAAGAAAAGAGTGCCAAGCAAAGAGGATAGATCGAGCCTGAGCTTGGATCCCGCCTTTGGCATTTCTTTGACGAACTCGAAAGGAATTTCTGTACCTGGTCCTACCAAATTTTTAAGGTAGGCATTGGTTGCCTGCAAAACCATCACTAGAGTCAGTGTTGTTTATCATACATTCTCCTCTAGAGAAATAGAAATAGAGGAGAATTATAAACAAGCCTACCAGATTCACCGAGCGTGGAACACGCAGTAATGCCGGAGGAAAATTCCCAGAGTCGTTTTTGAAACTTGAATTATACCAAACGCTCACATTAAAGCTATTTGCATTTGAGTTTAAGAAATCAAAACCTGTGAAAAGGATAAACCCATGAGTTCTAACATAATAGCCAAAGAAAAAGAAAGCTACTATGTCAACGTTGCAATAGGCAACAAGCTAACCAACCTGCAAGGATTTCATTAACTTTCCCCTCTGAATTTCCCTTATGAAATCCTTTATACATTTCATCATTGACCACAGATGCACTGTTGCGCCACAAATGTAAGCCTTGAGCACATATAACCTCTACATTCAAGCAAAACAAAGAACATTGAATACATAGGACTATACCAATAACACTCCTTTTTCTTATCTTATTATAACTGATTGTGTGGATTGATGAGTGTCTGATCATGAGTATTACGCACGAGCTTTGAACTCAGCCTTGTCTAGTTTCTGTTTTTGCATTACAATCTAACCAACCCATTAGAGGAAAATTGAGAAATTGTAACACCCCAAGTCCACCGCGAGCAGATATTGTCCGCTTTGGCCCGTTACATACCGTCATCAGCCTCATGGTTTTAAAACGTGTCTACTAGGGAGAGGTTTCCACACCCTTATAAGGAATGCTTTCTTCCCCTCTCCAACCGACGTGGGATCTCACAATCCAACCCCCTTGGGGGCTCAACGTCCTCGTTGGCACACCGCCCGGTGTCTGCCTCTGATACCATTTGTAACACCCCAAACTCACCGCTAGCAGATATTGTCTGCTTTGACCCGTTACGTATCATCGTCAGTCTCACAATTTTAAAACGTGTCTACTAGGGAGAGATTTCTATACCCTTATAAGAAATGCTTCGTTGCCCTCTCCAACCGATGTGGAATCTCAGAGAAATATATCTAAAATAATGAGAAAAAGTGCTTACCTTGTGGCTTTTCGACCGACAAAACAGGAACAGAAACAGTCCGAGAAGTGTTTCCCGTGCACTGCAGTTGCACATTATACAAAGGAAGGTTTGAAGCAAAAGCTGGCTCCAGAAAATTGTTATTTTCTGTCATCGTGCTAGAGCCCTGGCCATTTAAAAAAACTAAAAGGTTGAGCAGTTCAACATAGAAGATACCGAATACACAAACTAAGATCAAAATGATACAATGGGAAGAGAGAAAGATTCAATTACTAACCACCACATTAAAAGCTAGACTATCTGAAACATTGTTTGAATCCAGATTGAATGAATTTGTGAACATGCTTCCAACCAGAACTAGCCAAACAAAGAGACAGATCATAAATATCCATGACGAACTAGAAAAACATCAATGAATTCAACTGCCTATGCAAAGAGAGATTATTCATTAGCATACTTTCTCCAAGAGATTGATTAGTTCCAGTGAAAAGTACAGTTGCCGGACACGTCCCCGTTCGCCTGCACGACTCGTCCGGTAAGTCCATAAATGGATTAAAACTGGTTCTAACTGCACGAAACTCGGGAGGTGGCATTTGCAACAAAGGAGGCCATTCGGGTGGGCTTTCAATTGGGCAACTGGCAGCTTGTTCCAAAGTTGAATATTGAACTCCACAAACTTCTTCACAGGTACCATCTGCATTAGTATCAATGCATACACAACCACATCTGTATTTGGGCTTGTCCAATTCATTGTCGATTAATGATTGAATGAGTACAAGTAACAAACACAGGAGAAACGGGAACAAAATCAGCCGAACATTCGTCATCATATTACGTTTCTGAGGAGGGAAAAAAGGGAAACTCACAATCAGATATGTGCAAACAAACAACCACAAATCAGCACAAAACATAAGAGTTACTTTACTAAGACCCATCTTATAAAAACTGAAGCTTGTTAATGCCATAGAAATCAACAAATAAAGAACAACAAAACGAAAACCCACATCATAGAATCCAAGTTGTATGGATTTGACAACGAAATCGAAAGCATAAATGAGAGAAAGAGATATTAGACAGACCTGATAAGTCAAGTTCTTCCTGAGCAGAGCATTGGCTTGAGTCCAGAAACTGGCGGGACCAACAGAATGATCCGCCATTTTTACCCCAAAGAAGCAAAGAGCTTCAGCGACCAGAATCCTCAAGGCCCTCCCTTGTCTTTCCAACAATCAACCAAAGTTCCAACTTCCCAAACGAACAAAACTAAGAACTTGTTCTTTTCGTTTGAGTTTCTTAAAATTCTTAGTCCTATGTCTGCTAGCTCCTCTGTTTCGCTAGCAGAAATGAATTTATATGCCATTCTGTGGTCAAATCTACATGCAGAATTACAATATCACCCCTACTCTTGGCATAAATTTCGAAAATGGTATTAACCCGGCGGCCAAGCTTTGTCTCACTCTACCGAAACTACCCTTAGCAAGATTACGAAAATATCCCTGACGCGTCTTTGAAATACCTTAATCCTTCCTCCTTGGGGAATAAATGTACATGTCATCGTAGATTAATAATTAAATTAATGTTTGGGTCAAACGTAGTATATATAAATATATATAGAGTATTGAAACTTCTACTTGAAACGCCTTAATATTTTAATTATTTTAAAATAATTAGTTTATTGACGTTGATTAGTCATATATAAATATTTAATTGTAATTGAAGAAGATTTTATTTTATCTAATTTTATTTTGGAATAATATGATGGAATAAGATTTGATATTAAAAAAATTTAATTTCAATATTTAGAATAAAAAAATGGAAAAACGTGATATTTATTTAAAAATTAATAAAAAAAATTGCCTCAAATAAAATAAAACAGCGGTATGAGACGGTAGTATTAGGAGCTCGGACCGATTCCGATGACCAAAATAATTGATATAATTGAAAAATAAAATAAAATAATATTTGTTTGAAATAAAATTAAAGAGCTTAGTTCATAAGAATTAGACGTGAATTATTAGTTTATCATGTCAATAATCATACCGTTTACTAAATGAAAGTAATATAAATGGTGGATCTAGTCAAATACAATACCCCTATTTATTTTTTATATTTTGAGATACCTTTCTTTTATTATATTTCAATATAAGAACCATTAATATCATCGTGACTTTTAGAAATTTGACTTTTAGAAAGAGAATGAAATATAAAGATGTGAAAATCTCTCTATAACAGATGCGTTTTAAAATTTTGAGGAGAAGACTTAAAATGACAATTTCTGTTAGTAGTGACTTTGAGTCGTTATATAAAAATTGTTAATTCAATTAAGGTTGGTAGGTATTTATCAAGAAATTAAAAAAAAATAAATAAATAAAAGATTTTTTGTTCCACAAGTTACCGTTTCCCGCCTCAAGTGCCGTTGACATTAAGGGCAAAGGGTATCCCAAACGTGTCCCCACATGTGACATATGATAGTCAAATTACTTAATTACCCTTCCCGATTTCCCATCCACACCCTTTCTTTTACATGATTTTTTTTCTTATTTTATATCTTATAAAAAGCTCTTATATCTTAAGATTTATAACATAAAAAAAATATATTAAATAGAAATTTATCATTAGGAATTAAAACTCAACCGTACGTGAAATCCCACATTGATTGGAGAAAAAAACAATGCATTTCTTATAAGGGTGCAGAGATCTTTCCCTAACAAATACATTTTAAAATTCGGAGGTTGACGGCGATAAGTAACAAGCTAAAATAAACAATATCTACTGAGAGTAGGATGTTACAAATGATATTAAAACCTATCACCGAATAGAGCTAGATATTGGTCAAAGTAGGGCTAAATTTTTTATTTTTTTTTGCAAAAAAAAAAAAATATTCTTTTACTAATTTTCTTTTTATATACTTTAATTGGAGACCGTGAAAGGGCAAAAAGGGAATCAAGTAATAACGGAAGCTTCATCAGAATTCTGTTGTTTATTTTATCGAGGAAATTCTTCTTCTCAGGTCTGAATTTGAAAAATCCACACGTCGCCGTTTCGTGTGAATACGAGCAAAAAAAAAAAAAAAAAAAAACCCAATAATGGCAGATATGGTAAATTCCGCGAATCTGAACACCAATTGCGAAGCCCATTCATCTCCTTCGTCAACCCCTATATATAATCGACGGCCTGTACAACTAAAAAACGAGCCAATTTATAACTGAATTTCAGCGACTTCCTTGATTTGATACTTATTCAACGAACCAGAGCGAGTTAGAACAAAGGAGCGATACCAAAATTTGCAATACACATGGAATTAAGAAGCGGATTTCCGCTTCTTCTTCAGCAATACCAGGCGCTGTTCAAGAAGAATCTCTTGCTTTCATGGCGGAGCAAGAGGGCTACTTTTCTCCAGCTATTTTCCTCTCTCTTTTTCATATTCCTCATTTTTTGTATTCAGAAAGCTATTGAGGCTCGCTTTAGCTCTTCAACTGCCTTGAACGATGTTCGCAATCCGGAACTTCTGGCTAACCCTCCGATTCCGCCTTGCGAGGATAAGTACTACATCAAGCTTCCTTGTTATGATTTCGTGTTTAGCGGCAGCTCCAGCGCCAAGGTTCGCAGCATTGTCGGCGCTATTATGGCCAATAATCCCGGCCGACCGATTCCTCCGGATAAGGTGTGTTCTTCGAAATTCTGAGTTCTTATAATCACTCTTTACTAGGCCTACTCTTATCGATGCTCAATTTGATTTTTAGTCGTCAGTTTTCTTTGGGGATCTTCGTTTTGACCAATGACGACGTTGCGTAGTTTGGACGCAAAGGGATTATTCGAAAACTGGGGTTTTCGTAGACAAACATAATACCCTGATTATAAACCTTATAAAAGCTAAGAAGATTTACTGTTTTTCTCATGATGCCCTGCTTCCTTCTCTGGACTAGAATTCTCTTAACAAATTGTCAGGTGTTTTGTTAGAATTATGAATTAGAGAGGATTTTCAGAACTGTATATTTATTTGTAGTAGAGAATCAACAATAAAGGAACTTCCAAACTCAATGTCATAAGGATTTGTCTAGTAATGAGAATGCATCTGAAAATCGTTATACTACCAGCAGCAAAAGATGGTGAAATTGTCCGAATGGATTTAGATTATTGTTTCTTTTTATCAAATATTCAGATGTTCTGTACTTTTTTTAAAAAAATTACAATTATGTACTTTTTTTTTCCCTCATCGAATGGGAATCCTCACAAAGTAAACTAGTAAAGTGCATTCTGTGATTTTTTTATACATGGCCAAATGACAGGTACGATCATTTGGTACACCTGCTGAAGTAGATCGATGGCTTTTAAACAACCCTATGACTTGCCCTGGTGCCTTGCATTTCACTGAAAGAAATGGAACTGTGATTAGTTATGGTATACAAACTAATTCTACCGCTGTGGCAAGGAGAGGACACTACGAAGACCCCACGTTTAAATTTCAAATTCCGCTCCAGATAGCTGCAGAACGTGAAATTGCTCGATCTTTGATTGGGGGTAATAAGCGTAAATCAATGCTTGATTTAACAAATTTTTGAAGTTTTTACTTCTTAAGAACAGTAATCTGACCAACATTTCTCTGTGGAATGTTTGTTGCTATTCAGTTCCCAACTTTAGCTGGGTTATCAACTTCATGGAATTTGCACACCCTCCAGTGGACAATTTCTCTGCAGTGAATACTGTTGGACCAACATTTTTCCTAGCCATTGCTATGTTTGGCTTTGTACTTCAAATTAGTTCCTTGATCACAGAAAAAGAGCTCAAACTTCGCCAGGTCTATGTTTTGGAATATTTATATCATTTACCATATTCTTGGTTGTCTCCTTGTCTCTAACAAAACCTTCCCTTCTCAACTTCTATGCAGGCAATGACAATGATGGGTCTGTATGATACTGCATATTGGCTGTCGTGGCTCACATGGGAAGGAATTACCACGCTCATTGCATCTCTTTTAACTGTTCTGTTTGGAATGATGTTTCAGTTTGATTTTTTCTCTAAAAACAACTTTGCGATCGTGTTTCTCGTCTTTTTCCTCTTCCAACTCAATATGGTATGGGAGTTTCTGCAACAGTCCTTTGTCCTTCAATTCATTCATCTTTTTCTAATCTTACCTCTTCTCCCAACACTACCTACCACCAAAATTAATCATTCAAACCCTCTTCCATTAATTTTTATGTTAGGTTGGATTTGCTTTTATGCTATCAGCCTTTATAAGCAAGTCGTCTTCATCCACTACTGTGGGTTTCTCCATCTTTATTGTTGGATTTCTCACTCAGGTAATGATGCGTTTGCATAAGCTCTATGTAAATATTAAATAACTTCAGTAATTCACAGTGATGGATCATACTTTTCCATACAGCTTGTCACAGCATTTGGATTTCCTTATTCAAACGACTTCTCAAAATTTTTTCAAGTCATCTGGTCCTTGTTCCCGCCCAACCTTCTTGCAAAAGCTCTTTCTCTGCTCTCTGATGCCACTTCCACCCCAGGAGATTCAGGAATCAGCTGGAGTAGACGCACAGAGTGTGCCCCAAATGATACCGAGTGTGTCATAACTATAGTATGTTATCAATTTAATGCTTAATCAATTGACTATAGTCCATTTGCTAGACATAACAAGACCTTGACTTTGACCATCTTTTTTGAATTTCTGATTCTGACAGAATGATATTTATTTATGGCTTGTGGGAACATTCTTCTTATGGGTTTTCTTGGCCATCTACCTCGACAACATCATCCCAAATGCCGCTGGTGTGAGAAAGTCAGTCTTTTACTTTTTGAGACCAGGATATTGGACAGGGAAAGGAGGAAGTAAAGTTGAAGGTATTCAAATTTGGAAACTACATGTTTTCTACTCATGTCTTTCTCCTGGAGTTCAAACTGATCCTAACTAGGAAATCTGTTTTCTTTTGGGTAGAGGGTGGCATCTGCAGTTGCTTTGGTTCACTTCCAGCATTGGAACCGATAACTCCAGATGATGAAGATGTCCTTGAAGAGGAAAACACAGTGAAACGACAACTTTCAGAAGGAATAGTGGATTCAAATGTTGCGGTTCAAATACGTGGCCTTGCAAAGACATATCCTGGAGCTTGGAAGGGCAACTCATTTTGCTGCTGTAAATGCAAGAAAACTCCTCCTTACCATGCTGTCAGGGTAAATAACTCTTTCCACTTTTTGGTTGAGGTTGGCAGACTAAACAGGAAGCATAACTTTCTGGACATACAAAAGCATCTTATAAATTGTTGCCAGATGCATTGATATTCTTTTTCTTCTGGTTTGAAGTTTTGGCTGCCAAATGAGTTATACAACGTGGTTATAGTAACAAATATAAATTTCTATCTCTCATTTGCATCAGCAAATTAATGAAACTTATAAATGGCCCGTTGGAATGGCGCAATAATATAATACTGAAATAAAATTCAGGGCTTATGGGTGAACTTTGCTAAGGATCAACTATTTTGTCTTCTTGGACCAAATGGTGCTGGGAAAACCACAGCAATCAATTGTTTGACTGGGATTACACCGGTGACTGGTGGAGATGGTAATGTGATCTCAAATTCTATTTATTGGACATAATACCACTGGATTGAAGGGAACTATTTATTGAGCCATATATTTACCTAACAGCATCAATATATGGATATTCTGTTCGTGACTCTGTTGGCATGGCAAACATTCGGAGAATTATTGGTGTTTGTCCACAGGTACATCTTACAGAACTTCTTGATGCTTTCCTACAAGTCCTGTCTCTGAACAAATTCATGTTTGTTTGATTTCTGTGTATGTCGCAGTTTGATATACTGTGGGATGTCTTGTCTGGGCAAGAACACCTCCATCTTTTTGCTACAATAAAAGGCCTTCCACCATCTTCTATAAAATCGGTATGTAATTTCCTAAACACCTCCATCTTTTGTGCTTTAGTATTCTCACCTAACGATGTGCATTTAATGAAATAGATTGCTGAGAAGTCGTTGGAAGAAGTAAGACTCACTCAGTCTGCAAAGACAAGAGCTGGTAGTTACAGTGGGGGAATGAAACGTCGATTAAGTGTTGCCATAGCTCTTATTGGTGATCCGAAGTTGGTCATCTTAGATGAACCGGTATGCACAACTTAATTGTAACCCATAAAGATAAGTGAGATGTTTACAGGAACTCAAAATCTTGAACTTTAATGCAGACAACTGGAATGGATCCAATAACAAGGAGGCACGTATGGGATATCATTGAGGGTGCAAAGAGAGGACGTGCCATTCTTTTGACAACACATTCCATGGAAGAGGCTGACATCTTAAGTGACCGCATTGGAATCATGGCAAAGGGAAGGCTCCGCTGCATTGGAACCTCAATCAGGTTGAAGTCAAGATTTGGTGCTGGCTTTGTTGCGAATGTTAGTTTTGCCAATAGCAACGGCGGACAGACTCCTCCTAATGGTAATGGGGTATTGATTACCCCAACTGGCCATGAAGAAATTAAGCACTTCTTCAAATCTGTATGTTCAGAAAACTAAACTGACCTTAAATTTCCTTATACCACGTATACACGTTTAGTTTCTAACTAAAATCCTGCCATGATGATAGCGCTTGGATATTCTACCCAAGGAAGAGCACAAATCTTTTCTAACTTACATCATTCCTCATGACAGAGAAAAGCTTCTGACGGTAATCTTTTAATTTGTTGTGCGGATTTGATGTATTAAGCTTGTTACCCTGTTTAAATCACATTCCTTAACAATCTACGATGGTGGAGCAGAGGTTCTTTGATGAACTTGAAGAGAGAAAGGGAGAGCTTGGAATATCTGATATCCAACTCAGTCTTACTACCCTTGAAGAAGTATTCTTGAACATTGCAAAACAGGCAGAGTTGGAAAGTGCTGCAGCTGATGGAACTATGGTGTCTCTGACTCTAACAACATCTGGCCACACTGTTGAGGTATAATACCCATCATTAAGCTTTTTAGGAACATTATTTTCAACTGTCTTTTCCAATGGGATGATTATATGAAAGCTGCCTCATTTTTCCCTGACGGCATTCAAAACTTTGACATTATAGATACCAGTAGGATCAAGATTTGTGGGAATTCCAGGGACAGAGACAGCAGAGAACCCAAGCGGGATAATGGTAGAAGTTTACTGGGAACAAGATGATTCAGGTACTCTCTGCATATCCGGTCACTCCGAAGAACTGCCAGTGCCCCCTAACGTACAGCCGTTAGCTTCCCTAAGATCCCTCTCTTTGAGATCAGCTTCACAGAGACGTCGTTTTGGAGAGAGAGGCCCAGTCCATGGCATTGTTTATGACCCTGAACAAGCAGCTGCTTATAATTCTCGTTGAGTCTAAATCTACCGCCCTTTCTCATGCTTCTACTATTTGCATTGTATATTTTTAATTTTATATCATTATCGTATATAATGTTTAAATTTAGTGTAGAGTTTTTTGAGCTTGATTCGTTGGAGCTGTAATGTTCTACTTCCTTGCCTATTTTCATGGTAATTTATTGTATGAATAAATATAAGTACTATCCACGGTATTCTATTAATACATACTTTTTTCTTGCCACATTCCTTTTGTTTTTTCTTGTACCTATTGAACATGTGGACCTGGTAGAAAATGTCTTCAAATCTCTCTTCTGTTCGGAAGTCTAATGCTCGTTTTTTTTAGCACTTTAAGGTCGTGCGGTTCTTTGGTAACCTCTTTCTTTGTTAGCATTTTTGTATCCACCTTTTATAGGCGACTTAGAGTTGTTCCGACTTTTAATTGTGTAGAGTGTTTCTTCTTCACTCCTCATGTGATGCTTCCCATTTTCTTAGCATGTCTTCTTGGTTGGGTAGTAAAATTTCAAACTGTACAAGTAATGGTCGAACGAGTCATCCTTGTATAGTAATAACAAAACTTCTATATTCTAGTCACAATCAATTGGTGATGATCTTCTTCATTCAAGTTTCTCCAATGACGGACTTTAGATCTAGTTCATTTATCTCCCGACAAATCGACTTGACTCTATGGAAGTATTGAGCAATCATCTTGTCGCGTTATGAGATTGAACTATACGTATAAATTTGAAGAAATAATAATGTGTTGTGAACTATACATGTAAAGACATTCAAACATATAGAGAAAAAGACAAACATGACAGTGGAATGAAGAGAAAGAAGCATCATGAAAGAACATCGAACGATTGTGCTCCTCGTGCAACCTTAATAAAGACATCCTCTAATGTTGTGTCAGCCAGACTCCAAGCAAAGACTGTGAACCTACTCTTTGCATTTTCCACAGCTTGAAACACGTCAGCAATTCGGACCTCGTGTTTGGGCAGTTCATATTTCTGAGTTCCAGAGATGTGGTAGATCTTACTAGCACTGGGAGACAGATGCTTCACCATATTCTCGACATCAACGTCTTGATTTGCAGATACAGTCATTGTGAATATATAAGATCCTCCATATCTACCTTTGAGCTGGAAAAGACAATTCAAGTACGTATCAAGAGTCATGTCAGTAAAGCTAATCAGATTGGTTTGAGGATTTTGGAGCTTTGGGGACATAATTCTAAGTACCTCTTTAGGATTTCCTATGCACTGCAAGCTTCCATCTACGAAGATTCCCAATCGGTCGCAGAGGACTTCTGCTTCCTCCATGGAATGTGCTGATAAATAGAGGAAAAATGAGGTTGGTTGATAACATTTTGTGATGATAAATTGAGTTCATTGAGAAGGAGAAGAGAGGTACTGGTAAGAATTATAGCTCGATCTCGCTTTGCGCGCTTCACCACATTCCATAAACTGTTTCTTGAAGCTGGATCAAGCCCAGTGCTCGGTTCGTCCATGTAAACGACCTTGATAGAGTTGCAATGAATTTGGTATTAGGACTAACAATGAACTAAGAAGATTATCAGAAGATCAGATGAAAGGAGCTTACTTTGGGGTCTCCCATTAGTGAAATAGCAACACTGAGCCTCCTCTTCATTCCCCCACTGTACTTCCCAGCTTGTTTATCAGCAACTCCTCCGTGATACAGATTGACACCCTTTAAAGACTCTTCCACTGCCTGTGGCAGTAAGATTGAACAATCATCAATGAGCTATTGAGATTCTCTTTGAACTTAGTTGAGGTGAGATCTCACCTCGGTTGGGGAAGAGAACAAAGTATTCTTTATATAAGAGTGTGGAAACATCACCCTAACAGACGCGTTTTAAAAATTTGAGGTGAACCCCGAAAGAGAAAGTCTAAAGAGGACAATATTTACTCGCTGTGGGCTTGGGCCGTTACAAATAGTATCAGAGTCAAACACTGGGCGATGTGCCAGTAGAACACTGGGCCCCGAAGGGGGAGGATTAGGGGTCTCACATCGATCAGTTGGGGAGGAGAATGAAGCATTTTTTTGTAACTGTGTGGAAATCTCTTCCTAGAAGAGTAGGACAATATATGCTAGCGGTGGGCTTGAGCCATTACTGTTGATCATTTCAAGATAGGGTATAGTTCCTTACTTCAGTTAGCGCAGAGCCTCGTAGATTCTTCAGTCTGCCATAGAAGAGTAGGTGCTCTCTTCCTGTGAGTTGTTCCCATAGCAGGCTACATAATTGAATAAAAGAAACATGAAGAACTTTAGAGGTAACCTTGAGACAAAAATATGCAGACCGCACGAGATATTGAGCTTACTCATGCTGTGGACATACACCCATGTTAGTATATATCATATCCATATCGTTCCATATATCCAGACCTTGGACAAACGCCGTGCCAGCACTCGGCTTTGTGAGGCCAATCATCTATATTAATCCAAGCTAATGAGTACGCAAAATGTATAATGGGAAGAACATATATGACATGATAATTCTAAGATAAATGTGGCTTCACTTGAAGTTTTCATCTTACCATACTGATAAATGAGGTTTTCCCTGCACCATTTGGACCGAGCATGCCGAAACACTCCCCTCGAGGAACAGCAAGAGATAAACCTTTTACAGCAAACTTCTCAGGATTTCCATCTCTTCCTGGATAGACCTTTTTGAGGTTGTCACACACAATGGCATGACTCGTATCTGGTTCCAGTAATAACTGTTCAACCTTCTCCCTCTACGAAATAAAACAGATGTGCTGTTAATGCTACCGACCAACAATTGCAGGCTGCAACAACTAGATCAACATGCAAGTCTTTGACTCGTATCTGGTTGGAGAGGGTAACGATACATTCTTTATAAGGGTGTAGAAACCTATCTCTAGTAAACATGTTTTAAAAACCTTCTGAGAAAGTCTAAAGAGAACCATATCTGTGTTTACCTCTTGAACGACATCAGGTTGTTCCATATCAACGAAGGCTTTAGAACCTTGTTTTCGCAAACTTGGCAACCGAAACGATGCAGCGGCCTTTTTCCGAAACCTTCTCAAGAAAAATAGAGGAGCTTTACCACCACCAGAGGATGAAATTTGATCTAGATAATATGCAACCAACAATACCAACAACCACTCTACAACCATGATAATCATCACATCTTGCATCCCGTTAAGTTCGTCACTCAACTTCCCCCAACGCATTCCATCAGTCCCCATAAAGTTTCCAATGAAGGAATACTGTGCAAACTCGTATAATCCACGATACAGAGAAAAGCCAGGGTATAACTCCAATACTATAATCCAGGCATCTACATACACAAAATGAGTTCATGTTAAGTTCTTAGATAACCATCACAAATAAGACTAAACATTTGTGTGAAACGTTTTCAGCTTACATGGAAATGAAGGGTCTTCAAGAAAAAAATGAAAAAGGAAGCCGCCTAAGAGCCCCGATCCAAATACGAGTATGTAAGCTATGACTACATGATGTTTAATGCAGAAATGACAATAGAGGTGAGTAAAGTGTGGTTGTAAATAGTAAGGGACAAGTGGGTATTAGGCATTAGAGAATGAAGGTGTGTAAACCTGAAGCAGTCTTTACATTTGTGAACCATGCTGCAGTTAAGAAAGCCAAAGAAATTTGCACGTTTATATAGAGGAAATAAAACACAACTTGGATGCTGTAGTCGTTCAATGTGAAAAATTTTAGCCCTGCAAGAATATCAAAGGATTAAGCAAACAGCAAATTAGCAGTAAAACTATAAAAGAGTAGAGAAGCGCCAAAGATGTTACCTATAACTGAGCCAAATACCACAAAACATAGCATGTAAATGGCAGATATTGTAAAGAAATATGCATAAGAGATCAACCAATAAGGCCCGTCGCCAAGGCCATGCATTTTCATCATGATTCTCAGCTTCTGTTGCTTCTCGTAAACCAATGATGTCAATACAACCTACATCAACAGCAACATCAAGAAACATAACTTAAGCAATTCTCTTAAGGACATGCATCTCAAACCTGAGCTTGGATAAGGAAATAATCTTACAGGGAAAAGCTGCAGAACGACCCAAGTAAAGAAAAGAGTGCCAAGCAAAGAGGATAGATCGAGCCTGAGCTTGGATCCTGCCTTTGGCATTTCTTTGACAAACTCGAAAGGAATTTCTGTTCCTGGTCCGACCAAATTTTTAAGGTAGGCATTGGTTGCCTGCAAAACCATCACTAGAATTAGTGTTGTTTATCATACATTCTCCTCTGGAGAAATAGAAATGGAGGAGAATTATAAACAAGCCTACTAGATTCACTGAGCGTGGAACACGCAGTAATGTCGGAGGAAAATATCCAGATTCGTTTCTGATACTTGAATTATACCAAACGCTAACATTAAAGCTATTTGCATTTGAGTTTAAGAAATCAAAACCTGTGAAAAGAGTGAAACAATGAGTTCTAACATGACAGCCAAAGAAAAAAGGAAGTTACTATGTCAATGCTGCAATAGGTATCAAGTAAATCAACCTGCAAGGATTTCATTAACTTTCCCCTCTGAATTTCCCTTATGAAATCCCTTATACATCTCATCGTTGACCTCAGAAGCACTGTTGCGCCACAAATGTAAGCCTTGAACACATATAACCTCTACATTCAAGCAAGAAAAAAGACAAAGAACATTGAATACATAGGACTGTATCAATAACACTCCTTTTTTCTTATCTTATTATAACTGATCGTGTGGATTGATAAGTGTGTCTGATCATGAGTATTACGCACTAGCTTTGAACTCAGCCTTCTCTAATTTTTGTTTTTGCATGACAATCTTGTTGAGGATGGCTAGGAGGGAGTCTCAGATTGGCGGAATGATCATGGGTTTATAAGTAAAGAATACATCTCTATTGGTATGAGACCTTTTGGGTAACCAAAATCAAAGTCACGAGAACTTGTGCTCAAAGTGGACAATATCATACCATTGTGGAGAGTCATAGTTCCTTACATGGTATCAGAGTCAGGCCCTTAACTTAGCTATGCCAATAGAATTCTCAAATGTTGAACAAAGAAGTTGTGAGCCTCGAAGGTGTAGTCAAAAGTGACTCAAGTGTCAAATAAAGGGTGTGCTTTGTTCAAGGGCTCCAAAGAAGGAGTCGAGCGTTGATTAAAGGGAGATTGTTCGAGGGCTCCATAGGCCTCAGAGGAGACTCTATGATGTATTTTGTTCGAGGGGAGGATTGTTGGGAGGGAGTCCCACAATGGCTAATTAAGGGAATGATCATGGGTTTATAAGTAAGGAATAGAATATCATACCATTGTGAAGAGTCGTGGTTCCTAATATGACTCTAAGGTTGTAACAGCCCAAGCGAACCGCTAGTAGATATTGTTCTCTTTAGGCTTTCCCCCTAAAAGTTTTTAAAACGTATCTGCTAAGGGGAGGTTTTCACGCCCTTATAAAGAATGCTTCGTTCCCCTTTCCCACTGATGTGGGATCTCACAATCTACCCCCCTTTGGGGCCCAGCGTCCTCGCTAGCACTTGTTCCTCTCTCCAATCAATGTGGGACCCCCAATCCATCCACCTTTGGAGCCCAACGTCTTCGCTGGCACACCGCCTGGTGTCCAACCCCTCTAGGGTTTAGTCTCCTCGTTCACACATGTATTTCCTTATCAGAGAGGGGCCCCAATGTCTAGCTTTGATACCATTTGTAATAGCTCAAGCCCATCGCTAGTAGAAATTATCCTCTTTAGCTTTCCCTTCCGGGCTTCCCCTATTTTTAAAACGCGTCTACTAGAGAGAGGTTTCCACACCCTTAAAAAGAATGCTTCGTTCCCCTCTCCAACCGACGTGGGATCTCACAATGATGTACTTTGTTCGAGGGGAGGATTGCTGAGGATTATTGAGAGGAGTAGTCTCACATTGGCTAATTAAGAGTAAGATCATGGGTTTATAATTAAGTAACACTATCTCCATTGGTATAAGGCCTTTTGGGGAAACCAAAAGTAAAACCACGAGAACTATTGCTCAAAGTGGACAATACCATACTATTATGGAAGTTCGTTCGTGATTTCTAACCAATCTAACCAACCCATGAGAGGAAAATTGAGAAATATATCTAAAATAATGAGCTTACCTTTAGGCTTTTCAACAGACATAACAGGAACAGAAACAGTAAGAGAAGAGTTTCCTGTGCACTGAAGTTGCACATTATACAAAGGAAGGTTTGAAGCAAAAGCTGGCTCCAGAAAGTTGTTGTCCTTAATCATCGTGCTTGAGCCCTGGGCATTTAAAAAAGCTACAAGGTTGAGCAGTTCAAGATAGAAGTACTGAATACACAGACCAAGATCAAAATGATACCATGGGAAGAGAGAAAGATTTAACTACTCACCACCACATTAAAAGCTAAACTATCTGAAACATTGTTGGAATTGAGATTGAATGAATTTGTGAACATGCTTCCAACCAGAACTAGCCAAACAAAGAGACAGATTATAAATATCCATGAAGAACTAGAAAGACATCAATGAATTCAACTGCATATGCAAAGACAGATTATTCATTCGCATACTTTCTCCAAGAGATTGATTAGTTCCAGTGAAAAGTACAGTTGCCGGACACGTCCCCGTTCGCCTGCACAACTCGTCCCGTAAGTCCATAAATGGATTAAAACTGGCTCTAACAGCGCGAAACTCGGGAGCTGGCATTTGCAACAAAGGAGGCCATTCGGGTGGGCTTTCAATTGGGCAACTGGCAGCTTGTTCCAAAGTTGAATATTGAATTCCACAGACTTCTTCACAGGTACCATCTGCATTAGTATCAATACATGTACAACCACATCTGTATTTGGGCTTGTCCAATTCATTGTTGATCAATGATTGAAGGAGTACAAGTAACAAACACAGGAGAAATGGGAACAAAATGAGGCGAACGTTCGTCATCATATTGCGTTTCTGAGGAGGGAAACAACCACAAGTCAGCACACAACATAAGAGCTGCTTTGCTGAATCCCATCTTTTAAAAAATGAACTACACTGGTTAGAAAGAAGCAAGCATGAATAGGCAATGCCAAAGAAATCAACAAACCAATTCAAACTGTATGAACATAATGAAGAAAAGAAGAACGGTTTCAGAGATTAAAGAACATCAAAACGAAAACCCACATCATAGAACCCTAGTTCTATGGATTTCATATAGAAATCGAAACCATAAATGAGAAATGATCCGTCATATTAGAAAGACCTGATAAGTCAAGTTCTTCCTGAGCAGAGCATTAGCTTGAGTCCAGAAACTGGCGGGACCAACAGAATGATCCGCCATTTTTACCCCAAGAAAAGAAAAGAACCTCAGCAACCAGAATCCTCAAGCCCCTTCTTTGTCTTTCCAACAACGACCCAAAGTTCCAACTTCCCAAACGAACAAAACTGTTAGTCCCCTGTCTTCTAGCTCCTCTGTTTCGCTACTTCTCTTTGGACAGCGGAAATGCCTTTAGTTGGGGTCGAAGCTATATCCTGAAATTACGATATTACCCCTACTCTTTACATAATTTTCAAAAATGGTTTTATTCCGGCAAGCTAGCGACCGAAAGGACCGAAACGAAATTACGAAAATGTCCCTGACGCATTTTTTTAAAAAAAAAAACATTAATCCTCGCTCTTTTCGAGCATAAATTTATATGTCATAGTTGATGAATAATTAAATTAAGAACTAAAAAATATTAAAATATATATAGAATACTGAAATTTTGGGATATTTTGATTACTATAAAATAATTAGTTTATTAATACTAATTAGTTGAATATGAATATTTAATTGTAATTGAGAAATATTTTATTAAGATGCGTGCATTACAGATTTTAGTGCACATTAAGCTTGTTTTTTTTTTTAATCTTGAAATAATCGATCACATTTTCATATTTTATTTATAGTATAAGCTATTAATTAATTCATAAGTCATGAATTAAAGCGAAGTCAATAGTGTATTTTTTCAGAATTGTGTATATAATAAATCTGGAGTGACATTAATTAGATGGTAATTTGGGAAAATTTAAATTTTATTTACTTTATATTATAGTATAAACAATTATTTTGGAATAATTAAAAAATAAATGTTTAATTATTTAAAATTTAAAAAAAAAAAACAATAAAATAAAACTGGTTGGGAGGCAGTAGTATTAGGAGCTAGGACCGATTCCGACAGGAACAAAACTCGTGCAATTATAAAATAAAATAAAATAAAATAATATTTTGTTTAAAACAAAATTAAAGAGCTTAGCGTCTAAGACTTATTAAATCAATAATCACAACGTTTACTTAAAATGAAATCGATATTAGCAATATAAATGGTGTAGATAATCAAATAAAATAACCCTACTTTATTATTTATTTTATTTTTATTTTTATTTCTATTTTTTTAGATACTCAACCACTTCGTATTATCTTGACTTATACTAAAAAGAAAGAGAAAAAAATATGCTATTTATTTATATTTTAATAACTTTTTTTAAACATATATTATGCATTGATAAAACCGAGTCATGAAGTAAAGGAGAAGAGAAGAATTTGGGTTGAAGTACTAAATTCAACTTCCTGGACTCTCGAGGGACGCGTATTATTTCGCACAATCATGCTTAGGTTTACAAAGCGACTGTGCGACACTTACTCTTTCTTTCGGGAGGAAATTGGCTTGAATTTAGGTCATAGGTGACACAACAACCCTATCTTGCAATCAACATCCCCGTTTTTTTTAGAGAAATTGATATTCATCTTTGTATATGAGATGTTTATAGAGATATGAAGTTATCCCTATAGAGTTTGACGAGCAATCCTAAGAATAATCTAATGTCTATCTTGGAGCATTAAATTTAACTCGTAATAAACTGATATTCATCTTTGTATATGAGATTATTGAACCAATCTAGCCACACCGTTGAGGTATACTCATCATTAAGCTTTTATGGAACATCATTTTTCAGTTGTTGCTACCGATGAGATGAGTATATGAAAGCTGCCTCATTTTTCTGTGTTGGCATTCAAAACCTTAGCATTACAAATACCGGTTGGATTAAGATTTGTGGAAATTTGAGGGATAGAGACAGCAGAGACCTGTCCTAGAACTAAAAGTTCAAATTTTAGGGACAGAATAGAGACCTATCATAATCATAAATTAGCGTAATTGACGTATAATATCAATAGTTTAACTAAAATATGCATGAGAATTAGAATAAACAAAATCTAAAAATAAAAGGAACGAAATAATATACTTTTTTTAAAAAAAAGGGGTAGAAAATGACAATTGTCGCTGGAAGAGACAGAGCTGGGCCATGATGGTGGGCCGCCATCAGAGGGGTCGTCGGCCCAGGAGGTCAGTCCAGCCCAGAGAAGGCCCATTAGACAGAACTGCAAAAGCACGGTTCCTTTCAATCTCAACGGCTTACAAATTTAAATTTGAAATTCGAATTTGTGAGCGTTATTTTTTATTTTTTATTTTTTTATCCTTTTTTCTTTAAGCATCCGCAAGTCGCTGTGGGGCAGGCGTCCGTTTTTTTCTCTTTATTCCGAAGCTGCGGTTAGAAATTTTAATCCCTCTCTTAATCCTCCACGTGTCATCATTAGCATTTTATAACCAGCGTTTAATTCATACAAAATCATATATTTACACGTCACTCTGTACACGTGTCGCTCGGACAACGCGAGTTCATTGTTAAAACATAAAACATTTGTGTTTAAGATATGGATGACAGTTTCTATATTTTCCCGCCTAATCCCTTTTTTTTTAATATTTATTTTATTTTCTCATTTGGGTATAAAATCCCTAATGGAGAGCTGCACTCATTAGAATCTTTGTCGTCTACAATCGGAGCGGGGGAGAGAGCGGAGAATTCTATTTTTGAATTCCAGAGAAGCTGAGCCATGGAAGAACCCATCAAGGAGCAGCAATCCACTCCACTTCCAGGTTTAATTTGCTGAATTCTCATTTGTAAATTTATTCCTGCTGTTTTAATTCTCTTTCTTAGCTGATTTTTTCCGCTTTTGGTTTGGATGAGTTAGGGAATTCAGCGAGACCCAAGCTTCAGCGCTATGCTTTGCGATCGGGGACTAAATCGAAGGAGGAGATGCCTCCTGTGCCTGAATTCTCGAATCCGCCTTCTTCTGCCTCTAAAAGGTGGTTTACTCTGTTTATTTCTAACCCTACTTTACTTGTTTCGCGCGATTGATGTTTGTTACTTTTTTCGCGCGATTGATGTTTGTGCGTTTAGTTGCTCCTTTAATATCTCTATGATGATGTTTCTGTGTTAATTGATTTCATATGATGGGAGGTTTTGTTGATCAATAGATTTTACCTTAATTTGGCTTGATCGTGTTTGATACTCTCAAATAACTGTCACAAATCTTTACAACCGGTAAACTGTGATGTTGATCAATGGAAAATCCACGATTTCTCCTCATAGTTCCGTAGTTTTGATGATAGTGCTATTTGCTTTGGCATTTTATATGTCGTTGCTGTCGCCTGTTGACTAATTGGGGAATGCTTAAGATTAAATCGATTCTTAGCAGTTGCCTTTCGTATTGGGTAATGGTGTCTACCTATGTTCTTCTCTCGTTCGGAAATTGAATATTCTGAATCTTCATTCCATTTATCATAACTGTCTACACCTTTAGCTAAACTTTGTGCAGCATCTAACTGTGCCGTTTGACATTATTCATCAATTCTTGTCTGTTTAAAGCACTAAAGATTGATTGATTGTTTGTTGGAGTTACAGGGGTAGAACTATATCCAGTGTGAGTAAAAGTGTCGGAGTTCTTGACCTATCTGCCAAGGACAAGTCGGCTAAACCACCAAGAAGGCTGTCAATTCCGACTAAAAATGTAAGCCCAACTCGAAAATTAGTTGGCAACATTACACCAATATCCGAGGTCCGGAGGACTGCCAGAAACCAGGGGAAAAGTGACACTCCTGTTTCTGACGTTTCACGGTCGTCAAGCAGGAAAACATTCAACATTCTGTGTTCTACATCATATTGGCTATCACAGATCAAGCTCTCTGAAGCTGCTTCTAAGCATTCGGTGTCACTTGGGTTTTTCAAACTTGCATTAGAGGCAGGGTGCAAGGTACTAATAATGTTTTCTGAAACTCTTCTTTGGTCTGTTTGAGTCTGACCCAGCTTGCAATTATGGAAGTTTTGTTTCTTTATGTTAACTCTATATTTATAAAAAACAGCCTTTTCACCGAATGCGTGATGAACTCAAGGCCTACATGGATCGGTGCAATCTTAATGCAAGTGAACAAGCAGTGAAAGATTTGCTTGAAAGCTACAATGCAGCAGAAGAGACAGAGCAAGTGCAGGTTTCTGAAACCTTTTCTCAGGGGCCTGAAGTGGGAACAAGGTCTTCAGATGATGAAGTTCATAGCTCTTCCTCCACAGTGGAGCCTAGAAATCTCAAACCAAAATCCTTAAGCACTGATGTTACTAAAACTCCCAGGAATCGGGGCCTCTGGAACAAAAATGCTGCTCCAAATTCAACTTCAGAGACAGTGAAAAAACCTGTGAAGAAACCCCAAAAGCCAAACAAGCAAGAACCCATTCAAGGAAAGGAAAAAGCCAAGAAACAGGGGAAAAAACAGCTCAGCGAGAAAGGTAAGAGTACAATACAATGATTCTATACAGTTCCAATCATTTACTACAACATTGCATACTGAAATTTTTATATTTGTTAACAGTTCCAGCCAGCACGAGTCCTGAAGAAGATTCAGTGCAATCAAACAAAGAAAATTTGGTATAGCGATTCTTTTTCCTTTAACCTTAAGCTCCTCAATCCAATTCGTTTCCTATATCGCTTCAAATCATGATATGAACTGTCGTCCTTGCAGGAGGCTCCCCAAATTGAAGTGACATCGACAGAAGAAGTGATATAAAGATAAGGGATTCTGTTTGGTTTTTGTAATTTGTGTGGTTTTGAAGTGGGGTGATGAAGTGAAAGTGTCAGCCTTTGTCATTTGGTGCGTGCTTTCTTCTTGTTATAAACATAATAGTTTATAAGAGCCATGTTCACTGTTACTAAATACATATATATACATGAGGCATTACTATCATCAATTGTATTGAAATCTATGGTAGTTAATTCATTGTTGCTAAAACGTTTCAGCTTGGATTTTGTAAATCACTCTACTCTGCTAATGATATATATATATATATATATATATATTTATCCTCAGGATTTTACGATCTTATAAAGAATGTTTTGTTATTCTCTCAAACTGACGTGAGATCTCATAATCCAACTCCTTAGAGCTTGGGTCTTTATTGACACTATTACTCTCTCACATTGAAAGTATATCATGGAAATTTAAATAAGTTAGTCCAATCAAATTATGGCATATAATTTGAGTTAATTTAGGTCAAAATCATTAAAAATATATCACGAAAATTTAAATAATTCAAAGCTATTAAAACATATCGATTAAATTCAAATACAAAAAGTTGATTCTAGATTCAATCAACTCTAGGTCCATCAAATTCATAAAGTAGGTCACCGGTCATTTATAGAGTAATAAAAATTTAGAGCATTCAATAGGAAATTCAAAAAAGCTTCAAATTCAACCACAAAATCTACGGAAACAAGAAAATTTAGAAGATCCACGACTCAAAATTCAAAAGATTTAATGACCGGAAGACTTCAAGAAATTAATAGTCTCTTTCGTCTCGAAATAACTCCAAGAAATTCAAGTTCAACTACAAAATCTATGAAATCAATAAAATTTCAATCTCTTTCATTTGAGAATAAGTTTGCAACCCTTCATATTAAAGTCTACGTCTCAAAAAAAAAAAAAAACATTAAAAGATTGTACTCTAGAGATCGTAACACAAACTCCAAGATCAATAAATCGATTCATTTTCACGCCATCAAATTATTTCGATAATCTCATGTGAACAAATATATCTTAGAATTTGATATCGTACTAGGGAGGACTAATATCGTAAAAGAAAATATAATCTATAAGATTAGAAATAAAAAAGATAACAAACTAAAATTAATGATGAATTCTCATAACAAAAATTGTCTATATATGAACATTTCTTGACAAAACCAATGGCTAAAAGTGTTGTTTTCCTCAAAAGAAGATGAGTTATTTACAACTCTCAGAAAGTGTTCAAAATATTCATCGTCCACACATTTTCACTTGGTATCATCGTCTCTACTGTCACCAGGAGATGAAGGACTCTTAGATGTGGAGTATGTCAACGATGGAGCTGCCTGAAACCCCATACTTCCTTGTCCCTGTGCTGCTTGGACATAGCTACTCATTGCCTGAACTGCCTCGCCCCCGTTTCCGCCGCCGATGATCGAGCTGAGGGCAGCCGCCAATGCTGATTGGAAACTCGGGTCGGACGTAATTGCCTTGGTTGCTGCTGCTATCGTGTCCGGTAGAGGCAGGGGCGGAGGAGTAGAAGGTTTGGCAAATTGTTGAAGGCAAGCTTGGTAGATGTTACTATGGGGAGGGAATTGCTTAGCAAGATCTGATGACATTCCTAATACATTTTTGTTGATATTAGTATTCCAAGACCCAAAATCAAGGCTGGTGAAGGGATATTTTGGGGGATAAGTTGAAGGGATTTTGTGGAAAGAAGAAGAAGAAGAAGAAGAAGAAGCTGAGGGAGGATTTGAAGTGAGGTCTAAGGTGATTGTGGGATGGTTTAGAGAAGAAGATAGCATTGAAGAGTTTGACAAGTAGAATTGCTTTGAATTTGTGTACATGTTCATTCCATGGAGATTTGCAGACGCTGTCCCGATCGCCGAAGGGTTTAGTCCTGGCCGAGAGGTCGAGGTGGAAGCACCCGAGAGGAGCATTGAGGCGGCGGCCGACGTGGTCGAAGCCATGGCCATGGCTGACACAGGTAGAGGATGGTTGTGAGTTCCTTCATAGGTGGTGATTAGTATTGAAATATCATCAACACTCCTTTGCACCTACACATGTTCATAAATATATGCATCCAAATCGTGTTTACTTTCAAGATTAAAAGAAACTGTGAGATCTCACCCCGATTAGGGAGGAGAACGAAATACTCTTTATAAGGGTGTGGGAATCTCTCTCTAGCAAAGGCGTTTTAAAAATCTCGAGGAAAAGTTCGAAAGGGAAACCCAAAGAAAATAATAACCAGCTATCAATGGACTTGAGCTCTTATAAATGGTATAAGAGTCAGACACCAGACTATGTGTCAACGAGGAGGCTGAGCCTCAAATAGGGTGGACACGAGGTGGTGTACCAGCAAGGAGGCTCCAAAGAAGGTAGATTGTGAGATCTCGCATCGGTTAGGAATGAGAACTAAATACATTTATAAGGGTGTGGTAACCTTTCTCTAACAGGTAAAGCCTGAAAGGGAAACCCAAAGAAGACAATATCTGCTATGAGTGAACTTGGACCGTTACAAATGATATCAAATACAGATATCGAACGATGAGCCAGCGCAAAAGGGGTGGACACGAGGCAATGTGCTAACAAAGACACTGGGCCTAAAGGGGGTGGATTGTGAGATTTCATGTCTGTTGGGAAGGAGAACTAAATACCTTTGTAGGGTATAGAAACCTCTCTCTAACAAATCCGTTTTAAAAACAACCTAAAGAGTATAACATCTGTTAGCGGAGGGCTTGGACTATTAGAGAAGCATTTATTAAAAGTACCTGCTTCCTAACCGGGCAAGAGGGTGCACCGGTGCAGCGATAGTAAGCTCGAGGGCAAGGATTTCCTTTAGCAATCTTCTGCCCATATTTTCTCCAATGACACCCATCGTTCAGCTGCGCAACATTATTGCTTTCAAACCCTTTTCATAAATCAATACACATTTGCTACAATTCCATTATAATCACTAACCGTTGGCGTATCACACCGAGCCCGCACACAAACCCTGGTCTTCTTCGGAGGATTCTGCTGAGAAACTTCATCTTCTCCGGCCGGCGGCGCAGCCAACCCCTTCAACACTTTACCCGGCGGCCAAGTCTGTCCGGCATCTTCCTCCTTGCCTTGTTCACTGTCGGCCGGACTTTGAATGTTTTGAAGATCTGGCTTTGTTTCAGGGCAAGTGTTCTTGTTTTGGTCGGTTGAGGATCTTCCCAATGTGAGTGAAACCATGTCCTCAACTTCTTCAGCTGCCTCGTTGTTTATGGTACTCATATCATGGAATTGCCTTTTCAGGCTCTCGTAATCCCTCATCATTTCATCTAAACACCTTTTTAGCCGCTGGTTTTCTTCCTTCACTTCCCTCATTTCACCTTTCGCCATTTTTAGTCTTTGTTCATGCTCATGATCCTGTCCATTCATGGAGAAAATAACCCATTTTCTTCATTAATTCATCTTCAACTTCTAAAATACCACAAACCCATTAAAGATTTAGCCATTCAAACCCAACAAATCACCCATTATCAAATCTTCCCCCAAAATGACTATACTATGCTAGAAATCACGAATCTCCACAATGATATCATATTGTCCACTTTAAACATAAGTTTCAGTGACTTTGCTTTTAGTTTTTACTCTTCTCGTACTGATGAAAATGAAAATAGTGTTCTTTAGCTATAAACACATGATATTTTTAACAATCTCTGTTGTACTGATACAACCTTCAAAGCTCTGATACTACTTGTTGTGAGCTCAAATGCTCAAAACTATGATACCATTTGTTGTACCAATAGCGGAAGTAAAATCGAATGTACTCCCAACACCAAGGAACGGAATTTAAACAAAGAGACAAAGATTTACGTATTTCATAGAGAAGAAATTTTCCTACATTCACGTGTAGCAACCAATCACTAATAAATAATCAAAGTGTTTACGAGTGAATACTTCACTCTTACACTACAAATTCTCTCACCAAAAGTTTATCCCAAATGTCACTAAAAAATAGAATGTGACACACAAAGTCAATCAAATTTTGATATCCTCAACTTTCTAGACAAACCCGTTATATAGGGATAATTCAGGTAGAATATTAATAAAAAAAAAAAATGATTATATACGAAGATTAAATAACCAAATTAATATTTTTTTTACGACAATTTACAACATTCTCTACATTGTATTACCTCGTATAATACAATGTCAATGTCGATGTCGATGTCAAGTTCGTTACGAGGTACAAAAGGTTAGAAATTGAATTGGGTATGATTTTACCTCTTCCTTCCAAGTTGAAGAGGCAGATGCGAGTGAAAGAGGCTCCATGGAAGGCTTCTCCAAGTCAGCCATTAAGGGAACCTATATTGAATCGTCAACCCAATTAATTACATTATTCAATACTCAAAAAACAACAAACTTCAAATCATAACAATACAACACAAACCCATCAATGATCAATCAACACACTAAAATTTTCTCCACGGCGTTTCATTTTTAGTTAATTCAATCAACCATATAATTATTAAATACCTTGATTGATGATAGATTGTTCATACATCTTCATTAAATTAACACAAAACCCATCTCAAATTCATAATTAAACTACGTGTTTATTGATCTTTACGAAGAACATATGACATTATTTTACAAAAAACAAAAACAAAAACAAGAAAGATTCCTTCCACAAACTCAAATAATTCAACAAAAGACAAAACAAAATTTGCCTCAAAGTCAAGGCTTGAATGAACAAGAAAATTTCAAGAACAAAACATCACCTTATGTTTGGGAGCATGTTCTTCATCTTCTCCAGCTGATTGAACTGCATCAGCTGTGGTTGCCAAAGGTTGAGCCTCCATGAAACCCTCTTCTTTTGTTCTTCAATTACTTGCAGTGTTTGACCTCTCTCCCTCTTCCCTTTGTTCCCAAGAAAACTACAAAAAAACAAAAAAAAAAAACATAATAATTTTTTAAAAAAAGACTTGAGATTCAACTCATCCTCAAATCCAACACAAATCGAAGCACACCCCTTTCATAAACTCTGCAACTTACATTATAAAACTCAATTGGGTTATGGCGCAATGGCCGGAGGGAGGGCTGAGTGTAAGACTTCGCTGCTAATTATAGGGTTTTTGAAATATATATATATATATATATATATTATATTATATAAGTTTGATTAATGAATGCATGTCACATGGGGATTGGTTCAAAGGTCAAAGTTGTAGGCAATGCCGTGTGCTACCATGGGTAATCTTAGTTGTTTTCTTTCTCATCTCATCTCATCCATTGTCTTGTCCTTATGTTATGTTGCATTCCTTTTGTCTTAGGTCAAAGCATTTGAGTCTTATCATATGCCCTTCTTTCTCATTATTTCAGTCTATCCCTTTGACCTTTTTTTTTTAACGTCATATCCAATACCATTCTTACCTATATTAATGTCACTGGTCCGATATTCAAATCTCTATTCTTATTAGAAGTTTATACGGGTTGGGTTGAGAAGATCTTTTGGATCAACCTAACGTTTCGAGTTTGTTGAATTTGTAACCCGAGCAACCCGAATAAAGTTTTCAACTCAACCCTTGTTACATTCATATCTAAAATCTCATAAAACTCAAATATCAAACATTCACGAGTCACCATGCATCACTACCATCAGTTACAAAAGTAAAATATTCTTAAAGTTCATTTTAGTTTCAAGAGTAGAGTAGGATTCAATTGAGTTTGTAATCCTATTTTTGGGTCAACCTAACTAAAAAATGTCAACTAGCAAATTTTTTTTCAAAAATTCAACCCAACACAATTTTTATCTATTAGGTTAAGTAATCTGTGTTGGTCGAGTTCTCGAGTCATATGAACACTCATCATTTCTACTTAGTTTAATATAAACATGATTAAATAAAGGGTCTTTAAACCCATTAAAGGTGTTTTATTTAGATGAAAAAATAATGTATGGTGAAGTTTCTATAAAAAAAAAAATTATAAGTTAAGAAAAATAAATAAATAAATAATATATAAGTTAATGGTTGAAGTTGAATATTCGCGCAGATGGATATTAAAAATGTAAAAATCCTTACAATGACCCGACCCGACCCGGTCAAGCAGGGCAAACATAATTTTGCCGTATATTGTGCTGACCAACCTCGGGATCGAAGCCGTTGACTAGCAATTATTGTGGATGAATAAAATATGTATTAAAATGTTCTTTCATAATTACTATAAATGAATTTCTTTTTACTTTCAACCAAGTATTAATTGAGACATATCAATAGTAAGTGATAAATAAATTTTGTAATTAAATAAAATACGAAATAAAGAGACGTAATTAGTTAATATGAATCGATATAATATGTGATTTTTTAATAAATTATATAATGGTTAATTAACGATATGGGTTACATAGTTGCGTATTTGACTTGAGAAATACGGGTTCTTAAGCATCGGGACGCTATATTTGACCAAACCCATATATGATTTACTTATGGGGAGGGTTTGGTATGTTATAATTAATGAAGAAACTCACAAATAAAATAATTTGTGTGATTTATAATTATTTTAAATAGGATGAAGGGCAATGGATTTGAGAAGTGGACTTTGATGGTGTTGAAGATGTTTTTCAACATTTTGTGTGTAATGAAGAAGCCAACTTGTTGAATAAGAAAAAGACGGCAGCTTTTGACCCTTTATTAATTTATTTATTTATTTATTTATTTTGTCCCGTTACACAACTTTCATGTTAGAAACACGCCATTGATTCTATGACATTATCCACTAATCACCTCGTTCGGTACGTTTTAATTATTGTCTAATTTTTTTTAAAAAAAAATATTCCGTAAGTAATCCACTTAGATAAGACTATGCAATCACGCAACATTTCTAAATAGATCAATTTCATGTACGTCAAACTCTCGAGGTGGGTATCACTAGTGCATATCTATTCATATTCGTATGCATATTACTTTACGTATTTATAGGTTTTGGACATGCAATCGAACTTTGCATAAATTTTATGTAACGTGGTCTTACGAAATTCACAACATTTTTATCATGCTAAAAAAATGAAATTGATCATGAACGTCGATGATATTTTCAATCCGAAAATGTATCATATAAAATATGTTTGACATCTAAAATGTGTTTGACACCATTTTCCAAATTTAGCACTAAAACATCTTAATAATAAAGTTCCTTGCCACATTAGTAATCAAAAAGTTAGTTTGACTCAACTAAAGTTGGTCTTAAACTTAATTCAAAGTTTATAATTGGTACAAAGGATAATCAAGAGGCTTATTAACTCATTCTTGCTCAACAACGTCCTATCTCATCTCAAATAAGATCAAACAGTAAACGAACATCTCAAGTCCACCGTTAGTATATATTGTCTACTTTGATATGTTACGTATCGCTGTTAGTCTTACGATTTTAAAACGTGTTTACTAGAGAGATGTTTCCACACGCTTATAAGGAATGCTTCGTTCTCTTCTCCAACCGAGGTTTCTACATCCCACATTGATTAGAGAAGAAAACGAAGCATTCCTTACAGGGGTGTGGAAACCTTTCTTTAGTAGATACATTTTAAAATTGTAAAGTTGACGACGATATGTAATGAGTCAAAGCAGACAATATTTGATTCGTAATCAAAACTTGTAGATGAATCATGATCTCATAACCCAAAATTATATTTGAGGTTGTTATCAAGACTCAACAAGTCAACCAAAATATTTCAAACCTATGTCTACATATTTCTCTGCCCCTATCCCCAATTTTTATAGACCAAAAAAATGTGTAAAAATATCCATATTTCATGAACAATCCTCTCTATATTTAAATTATGTTGTCATTTTTATTTGTATATTTCATCAAAAGTCACATAAATTGGTTGAATTTGAGAAGAGAAAAAAGGGTTATTTTCGCATTAAAAAATTTTCCAATGCCAATTAGTCAAAATTGATTATGTAATGAGTTGAGTTGACTAATCATATTGTTTTCTTATCTCAATTTTGACTAACTTTTTTTTTTTTTTTTTAAGAATTAAATTTATCATTCATTTAATTATTACTAATTTCTTGAAATTGAATTGTTTGGGTCATTTAGAAGGTGGGCTTTTGACACCTCAAAATCTGGGCTTATTAGCCTGAAGCCCAGCCCACATTCTTTTTACTTTTTAATCCAAAATATTGCACATCCATTACATTTCTTTATCCTTAATTATAATTTATAATTTATAATATTTATTAATAATTATTAAATAAAAATAATACAACGTAACTATTAACTGAATATTATTGAAATAAAATTATTTTCTTTAAACCTTTTAATCAAACTCATATACAAATTTGGGTTAGAAATATGAATAGATGGAAGTAAGAGGCTGGTTTCAAATAATTGAAGTTATCGGACCAACCCAACCCAAACTATAAAGATTGAGTTGGGTTGGATCAGCATTTAAGGTTGGGTTGGGTTCATTTTTAAGAACTGGAACTGAATCGGTTCCGTTTCGGATTAGTGGAATAAAACTTTTAGGTTGACTGAGCCAAATAAAAATATATAAAATATATTAAGAAATTTTTTGTATTAATGAGTTTGTTAGAGTGTTACCTTACCCTCTCTAAAGTGCCCGACAAATTCGACACTAGATTTATAAATTATTTGTGCTCGCTTTTAAATTTTTTTTTTTTACAACTGGACAACCTAATTCGAACCCAACCCGAGTTACAAATCCAGCCCATCGGAACTTTTGGTTGGGTAATTTGTGCTTGCTTTTAAATTTTTTTTTGACAACAGGACAACTTAATTCGAACCCGAATTACAAATCCAATCCATCCGAACTTTTAGTTGGATAAAAAAAATTAGTCCAATCAACACAAGCTGAACCATGGTAGTTGAAGTGATGGGCATTTGAGAATGGCGAGTGGCGAGCGATAAGATTTGGTTCAGAGAAATAAACAAATAAAGAAAATGGTAAGAATGAGTATTCCCAGTAAGGCTATTTCTTCCACTTCTCAAACTTCACCCACCGGACCCTGTGTTGGGTTCGCCCAGCATCTGAGTCCGGGCCGCCGTATACCAACACTCGTAATTTCCCCAGGGCGGTGGCGGAGGAGATGGGGTCGGGTGGTTTGTCAGTCACCAGCGATGGATGGGTGCAGAGCAGACCACGGAGGCGCCGTCGAGACGATGGAGACTCGAACTTTCCCGGCGGTTCCGACGGTGGGCTTGGCGACGGAAAATCTGAGGGGGTTGGTGGCAAAGTTGAAATCTGAGAAACCGGCGTTTAGTTCAGGAATTATTCGGCTCCAAGTAAGCCTCCTTCCAACTCTCCCGGACCTCTTTCAAATGCCTCGCATTACGCATTTCTTATCTCTTCCATGTACGTGGTATGAGAACCGCCACGTGCGGTAATTTATTTATTTATTTATTTATTTTTAATTTTTTTTTTAAGGGTGGCCGTAACATTTAATCATACACCCATTTCTTATCTCGGATTATACTAAACCGGGATAAGACCTTTTCCTCCAAAATAAATAAATAAATAAATACCCATTTTCTTAATAATATGATTTTTTTTTTTAATAATAATTATCAACTAAACCTAATAATTAGTAAAAAGAAAAGAAAAGAAAATCTAACAAAAAATAAATAAAGTAATAAAATTGAGTTGAAATTCTGTTGACTTTGTGCACATTCTGAGACTGAAGGAGGGTTGACTATTTTGCAGCTTCCAATCCACCGGCACATTAAGGCGATTGATTGGCTTTGTTCTCAGCCTCTGCTTCTTCCTCGTATCTTCTTCTCCGGCAGGAGCAGAGCCATTGATTCTGATTCTCTCCCCTCTGTCAGCTCCAATGCCCACCACCGCGTCGCCAGCGTCGCAGGTGTGGGCTCTGCAGTCGTATTCTGCCGCCATCATCAGTTTTCGAACTCTGATTGGGCGTCTATAAAGAGGTAAACTCATTTTGCCTCTGTTTATATTCACTCCGCTATCTGTTCGATGAAATGCCTAGGCTAATATTCTGTAAATTATAGGTTCCTGTCAAAGAAATGCCCCCTGATTCGTGCTTATGGAGGTATTCGCTTTGATTCACGTCCGAACATATCGCCTGAGTGGGAGCCTTTTGGCTCGTTTTACTTCATGGTCCCTCAGGTACGGACTTCTTTTTCGAATCTCGTTTATCGCAATTGGATAATGGACGCCAAAATCACAGGTTGAGTTTGATGAGTTCGAGGATGACTCCATTCTTGCCGCGACTGTAGCTTGGGATCATGCTTGTTCTTGGACTTGGGAAAATGCTGTTGAATCCCTTCAATCCACAGTCGAACAGGTCGACTATTTGATACAATTTGATTCTCTTTGTTCATTGCATTGAAAGGAAGAATATTCTCCCATAGATAATCACTCCCTAGTAAATTTCTTATCATTCAGGTTTCTTCTGATAATGTAAACGTACAACGAGATCTTCCTCAGATATCCATACTTAGCCACAATCATGTTCCCACCAAAACATTCTGGGATAGTGCAATTAACAGGGCGCTGCAAGTGATCGACCAATGCGACTCAGATCTTACCAAGGCACTCACCAATTCTTCACTCTTACCACAAATTTATTTATGTTTCCATTCATCAGTAAAATCGGCTGTCTAATCTTATGCGTTATATTTAGGTCGTACTTGCACGCAGTACCCGAATAGTGACAAGCGTAGATGTTGATCCTGTTACATGGGTTGCATGTTTACAGGTAGCTATTGCATGGGTTGCATGTTTATGCAGTAATTTTGTTTCCTGAGTCTAGTTTTGATCGTATCAGAAAGAGGGGAAAAACTCTTATCAGTTTTGTGTCCAGCCATCCAATGCTCCTGCCTTCATAGGAAATACGGTATGTAACAAAATTTCATACACTTCATTATATCAGTCAACCATTTCATTTTGTTGCCTAATTTCAAAATGGGGAATATCTGTGATCCGGCTGAAGATGGTACTCATTAAAGATGTTTTCAATTAGTTTCCTACTCGTTTGGGTTTTGTAATATTTATTTTCTTACTAACTTTGGCTTTGATATGTTCGTAATAGCCTGAGCGGCTATTCCATAGAGAAGGACTTAGTATTATATGTGAGGCCTTAGCTGCAACCCGTGCTAGAGGCAAATCGGCTATTGAAGACCTTAGAATAGAACAAGATTTATTATCCAAGTTGGTTTCATCTCTATATTCTTATTTTGTCTACTCAATGATGCTGTAACCCTGTTGCCTCAACCAATGAGCTGCGGGCGGGAGTTTTCACTAACTCTACTTTCTATGTGCAGCCCAAAGGATGACCTTGAGTTTTCGATTGTGAGGGAAGCCATCAAAAGGAAGTTAGAGGCAAGTTTGAGCTTCAGTCTTGCTCTTTTGTTATCTTGCTTTCTGTCGATGAAATGAAACTTTCCCTTAAACAGTCCCCCTTAATCGAGGCTCGACTCCTTCTTTAGAGCCATCGAACAAAGCACACCCTTCATTCGACACTTGAGTCACTTTTGACTACACCTTCGAGGCTCACAATTTTTTTGTTTGACACTTGAGGATTCTGTAGACATGACTAAGTTAAGGACATGATTCTGGTACCATGTTAGAAACCACATACCTCCACAATGGTATGATATTGTCTATTTTGAGCATAAGCTCTCGTGACTTTGCTTTTGGTTTCCCCAAAATGCCTCATACCAATGGAGATGATATTCCTTACTTATAAACTCATGATCTTCTCCTTAATTAGCTAATGTGGGCTCCTCTCCCAATAATCTTCAACAATGGTTGTCCCTGATAACGACCTGTCCCACTAAGTTTGGTCTGTGGCTGCTATGAGCTATGAAAAATGATATTTGCAGTGCTTCCAAACCGTGAATTTGTTCTATTTTTGTCATCGTTTTTCAAGCACCGAACAACATTTACATTGGTTTCTCAATAAGCTGCTGAAATCTATAGGCAATTACGAAGAGGACAACATTCTGAGAATATTGCAGATTCTTAGCCAGCTTAATCCTGTTTGTAGGCTGTATGTGATGCTGTAGTCGTTGAACCACATAAATCAGTTAGAAAACTTCCCAGAATTCAACATCTGTATGCCCAACTAGCAGGCAGATTGAGAACCAATGATGATGAGGTAAGAATCTCCAAATATTTATGTCCCTGTAAACTAAACTTCCCTCACGTGAATATACCGCTCTAACTCTACTTTGTTGCTTGAAAAGTTTGAAATTTTATCAACGCTTCATCCAACTCCCGCGGTTTGTGGATTTCCAACAGAGGAGGCTCGAGATTTAATTGCAGAAACTGGTAAGGTTCACGAGTGCGTGATCCTTTCTATTAGCTCCCCAAGCCAATCCAAGTTATGGATGGTTTCCTTCAAAATGCTGATTATGGGTCTTGTAATTCTATCGTCTGCCAAATCTAAGTCGTCTTCATCCTTCTGTATACATTTAAGAACTTGGGATATTTATGCAGAGTTATTTGATAGAGGGATGTACGCCGGGCCTGTTGGTTGGTTTGGAGGAGAAGAGAGTGAGTTTGCTGTGGGCATCAGATCAGCATTAGTGGAGACAGTAAGATGGCGTCTACCATATGAGCTACAAACTTAAATACTTCCATTGAATCCTTACTCGAATTTAAAATTTCTAGAGCTCAGACATCATTTCCATTACAATTCTCTGAGTTCTTACAGTCTTTGATTATAGGGTCTTGGTGCCTTGGTCTATGCGGGAACAGGGATAGTAAAAGGAAGCAATCCGTCTTTGGAGTGGGATGAATTGGAGCTCAAGATATCTCAGGTACTCTGGAACTTGCATCTTTTGTCTCCAAAATGCTCTACTTAGTAGCTCAATTTTCATACCTTATACCTTTGATTTGCATATTTGCAGGTTACCAGATCGCTTAAACTGGAATTGGCTTGGAGCACCCACGTTTGATCGGTGAAGCTGTCGTCCGGGAAAGTAAGGGGCCTAAGCTTTTCGATCAGGTTCCTTCCGGTTGTGGTTTGAGTCAGCAAATGGTTAGTTCGTTCTTCGTTTTGCTTTGCCTGTTTAGATCACTGTGCCACATTCATAACGTATATAGATAGGTGGCTGCTTCATTTAAGCATGGTCGAATGTTTTAGAATCAATTACTTGTAGAGAAATATATTTGTACATTTATTGGAGAAACCACTAGTATTTAAAGTATTAAGAACAATTTCCAAAGCTCAAATGTGAATTACCAAACATAGATGTCACTTGAAAACAGAAAACCACAACACACACTAAATACCATCAACTTTGTGAAATAGAGTTTTGGACTAGTGAGAAGAAGAAGCACCCTGAAGAAGTCCATCGCGAATCTGTGATGCGACGTCTCGAACAGCTCCAGGTCCATGAGGTATAAACACAGAAGTGGACTTGGAAGAAGCTCCAATTTCTTTCATGGTGTCAAAATATTGGGTCACAAGCACCATATCCATAACATCCTTTGCCGTCGTCCCTGGAACATTAACAGAGAATCCCAACACACTGTCTCTTAAACCATCCACAATTGCTTGACGCTGTCGAGCAATACCCAAACCAGACAAATACTTGGCTTCAGCTTCACCCTCAGCTCGCTTAATCTGCAAAATTTTCTCTGCTTCTGCCTTCTCATTTGCTGCCACCCTTAATCTAGCAGCTGAATGGATATTAGTAGTTAAATAATGAGACCTGAACTAAGCTTAAGGCAAAAGGGAAAAAGATGTCAAGTTTTTTAGTATCAGGGATTGGATTAGTACCAGCATTAATTTCATTCATTGCTCTCTTCACATGCTCGTCTGGTTCTATATCGACAATGAGCGTTTGGACAATCTCAAAGCCATAAGCCGACATAGCCTGAGAGCAATTATTCAGAAGTTACAAAACACTTAGAATTTGCTTCATTGAACGACCAAAAAAGATTACCTTTTCAAGTTCATCTTCAACTGCTTTGGCAATATCATTTTTCTGCTCAAAAGCATCATCCAAGTTGAGCTTTGGAACACTTGCTCTAATTACTACAAATATCCAAGAAGTTTCTAAAGTTTAAAACGAGCAAGCCTACACAAATATGACGAAAGAAGAACGCATTTAACTTATAGGTTTAACAGGAAAGGAATGGAGTATACCATCAAAAACATAAGCCTGGATCTGAGATCTTGTATTGCTTAGTTTGTAGAATGCATCACTTGCTTTATCGGCCAGTGCTCGATATTGAATCGACGCAACCACGTTGACAAACACATTATCCTAAAGAACAAAACCCCCCTTAAATTTTAGCAACAAGGAACTCCCAAGTCCTAAGATTGATAAATAAATTCCAAGGGCAGTATAGCAGAGCAGTTTCTTATGACCATTTCTCTTTAAAGTACAACCAAGAAATCAGAACACCATGGTATAGTCATATCTCTTTTAGAGGTAACTCAACCAATAATCTTTAGAAATAGCTGTGTAGAACAGTAAATATGATGGTGAATGATGAGACAGAAATGGTACCTTTGTCTTGGTCTCACATCGGACATCCAATTGTTGCAACCTGAGAGACAGACTGCCGGCGACCTGAGCTCCAAGAAACCAAGGCAAACAATGGCATCCTGGCTCAAGAACTTCCTCATATTTCCCAAATCTCTCCCTGATAGCCACAGTGGATTGATCCACTTGAACACAACAAAAAAGATTACCCATATCGAATCAGAAATTTGGATTCACAACGAAAAATCTGTAATGAAATTGGAATCACGGGATGCTTTTATTAAAGTATTTTGCGTCTGAATCAGCACGCAGAATTGTATGAAAGGGCGAGCGGTCTTGACCTTACGAACAAGATATGAAATTTACCGAAGTAAACGAGGGCCAAGTTCTTCCCTCCCTTAGTTTCTCCTATGAAAATGAGTTTCTTGTTCAGCTGTCGGACCCAACTTGGCCGGATTTTTATTTATTATTATATTTTTTATTCTCAGAATTTTTCGTAACATTAATTTTATATATATATAAAAAAAAAATGTTTATTTCCTTTTTGCAAGTTTTGTTTAATGGGTTGACCAATCAAATGCTTGATCTTGGAAAATTTATCCAATTATTTTCCATAATTTCTTATTTTTCCTTATTTATTTATTTTTATAATTTCAAGGAGATACTTTTTGTAAGGGAGATTTTCGGATCGCTATGTTTCGACTCCAAAAATTCGTATGATTTGAGGTGGATTATAAATTTATTTTTGGTTTAAAAATTTTATAAATTAAATTGATTCACTTAATGAATTTTTTATTATGAGATATTTTGAGATATTTTATATTTTTCTTTTGTTGGATTTTTTTTTTTTTTCCATATAAGATTATGATTTGGACATGGTGGATGATGACTAGGCAATTAAGCTTATCCACATCCTCTCTCAATTTAAGCAATTCAAGAATACACCAAAATATCTCTTTGTTTTCTCCTCTTCAATAAAATTATATTTTAAAACACCCTTTGATTCTATCTTCTCTTTCCTTAAAAACAAATTTTTGTTTTTTGTTTTTTGTTTTTTGTTTTTTTTTTATTTAAAAAAAAAAAGACTTTTTTCTAATTTTAACATCAAATTTTCTTTAATATGAATCAGTCTAACTCGGATGTACCAGGGTTGAGTTGAGTTAAGGAAATTTTTAGATCAACCTAAAAGTTGGTGTTGGTTGGATTGGGAACTCAACCCAACCCCAAATATTTCACAACCTAACCTTTACTTTCGGGGTTGGGTTGTTAAAAAAAAAAAATTAATTCTTATTTTATCCACAATTTGTGAATATTGATATTGAGTACCATCTTAAATAAAATATATTAAAAATTTACAAACAAATTCAAATCAATTTATAATAATTCAAACAAACACATACTTCAACAACAAGTGAGAACTGTAACATCCTAACATAGTACAACATTGACACATAACAAAAGACAACTAAACAGCGACACTTCTTCAGCAATTGATTACTCTAAAAGTATTTAAAAGTAACGTAAATATAATGATTGATGTTGAAATTCAAAAACAATAAAAAATAATTAGTTTAAAGAAAGAAAAAAAATTATTATAAAAATATTTTATTTATTGGCAGACCAAGTTGCGACATTAAAGATTTTGGTTTGTTCAGGTCAATCCAAAATTCAAATCGAATCTATTCGGTTTCAGAAAATTAACTCAACCCAATTCCTATAATTCGAGTTAGGTTTGTTCGAGTTGTCTGGTTCAATATACCTTTCTACTTTTATTAACAATTTTGAAATTCGAAAAAAGACTAATTGGAAAAAGTCTTTCATGAAATTAATACGTGAAAGTTACATTGGATGTTCATCCCGATTCCCACGAACGGCAAGAAAATTCAATTATCATTTTCTTAGGAACGACAAGGACAGAAAATTCGATCATTCCTAGGAATGAATGTCCATGTAATTCCTAGGAATCTGCTAAACATATTTATGGTTCCATATTCTCAAAACTAGTTCCTAAGTCTTCTCTATATGCCACATAACACAATAACTTTGGAGGGTTGTGCATTTTGAGCTCCCAAACTTGGATAAAATACTTATAGCTAATTTTACTTAGGTTTCAACCTTACGTTTACGGAACAAATATAACGTTGATTTGTCTACACCTGTTTCGTGTCTAGGTATCTAGTTGTATAGTTGATAGACCTGCAAAGAAGGTTTGTGCACTACTGTAGTGATGTGCTCCATACACCTCGATGCTTATGTTAATGCTTAGACTAAACTAGTGTTGAGCTTAGTTACGGTAGTATTGCTTCATTAGTGAACGAGTCCCTTCTATTTCCTTGATGTCTTATTGCCAAAGTCATAATCGACATGGTAGAATAAATCGAAGGACGGAGTAATGTGTACCTTAGCTCGATTGGTACCGGGTTCAATAGTTCACTTAGTTTCGACTCCTTGATTTAGTCTAGTCAGAGGCTGCATTGGGGGTTAAGTCGCCTAGTTTACAACTGTTCGTGCAAGAATCAAACAAAGCATCAAATTTATTAGTGTGGAACGTGGAAGATTTATCTAGTTAATATTTATACATTTATAATTATATTTTTTTTATTTATTTACTACGAGTACATAAAATTTATTTAGTGCAAGGGCATTCTCGGTTAGACAAACACTAGGTTGGAAGTCATTCCTTGCATTTATACGATGTGGGCCCTATTTTAATAAGGTCCTTCTTTACATGTATATGATGTGATTCTCGTAATGTCGTGTTCTAATAGTGTCAAAGTCACTCCTTATATGTATAGGATACAATTATTGTAGTATGTAGTGTCGTGTCCTAATATTGTAAGGTCACTCTATACATATATAATGGGATTATTGTAAGATTCTGTCCTTGTGGTGTCCTAATATTGTAAGGTCACTCTATACATATATAATGATATTATTGTAAGATTCTGTCCTTGTGGTTGCAAAGTCTCCCCTGCATGTATATAATATGTGATTCTTTTAGAGTCGTGCTATAAATAATATAAATTACATAAGATGGTATGCTCCACTATGTTTGAGATTATCTTAGAGGGTAATAGAATTAAGCTCGGAAGAGCTATCATTATGAACTCAAATATGGAGATAAGTTCATACGAGCTATTTGATGAGAATCCAAATATTTGATATAAACTTGCATATTGAAATGAGCTCGGAGGAGCTAAATGATATAAACCCTATGACTAGGACAAGCTCAAATGAGCTAAACTATCCGAAACAATAACAAGGCCACAAAATTTAAATAAGTTTGAGGATATCGATACCGTATAAATAAATTACTATTATAATAGTCAACTTAATCGGATATTTTTATATTTATTCGGATTGAATAATCATGGAAGGTGTATTGCATGGGTTGAGAAATGTGGGAAGAACCATCTGAATTTTGATTGATTAACATGAAATGAGAAACAAAGGGTCAGACGACTAAATCTGACTTGTGTTGTTGTTCCTTGAAAGGCGGCTGCTCTCCTGCACTCTTGGATCTGTACGTATAACGATTGGCCCAGAACAGATACTGCAAGAAATTCAGCCCACTCAGTATGCACATCAGCCAATAAAACCTCTCCAAATGATAATGATTTAAGCTTCTCCCATACAGCCATGGCGTCAGCCGACAAGCCTTCGTCACCCCATTGATTACGCTCACCAACACGGAGCTAAAGTAATACCCCATAGCCAACGACGCCCACGACAGCGCAGTGGCCAGAGATCGCATACTCATTGGCGCCTCTGTGAAGAAAAACTCCATCATCCCTGCCAGCGAGAACAAATCCGCAGACCCCAAGAACAGGTACTGCAAAGCAACCCAAAGGAAAGAGATTGGCAGAGGCTCCGAAGAATCCAACATGTGGGTTTTCAAGGCCACGTTTTTTCTCTTCGTTTCCACCAATGCTGCCACCGCCATTGCCACTATGGACAGAACCAGCCCTGTTCCAATTCTCTGCAAGTGGGTTATCCCCATTTCGGATTTGGTTAGTTTTCTTGCTATTGGGACAATGGCGTGGTTGTAAGTTGGGGCGAGGATCATGATGAAGACGACTGGGAAAACAGGGAGGGAAGCAGGGGGGACTTTTAGGGAGCCGAGTTTGGTGTTCATGGTGGCTGCTTGTTGCACTGAGAATGTGGAGAGCTGAGCGAGGCAGCAGTTGAGCATTACGGTGGAGGCGAAAATGGGGAAGATTTTTAGCACTACCTTGGCTTCTTCTACCTGTTTGAGTGTGCATTTTAGTTCTGGATGGTCGGGGTTATTCATTGCTGCTCTGTTGAGGAACTCCAAGTTTTGCGTTGGAATTGGAGTAATTGGGGTCTGCTCATCAACGTCTCTGACACTGTCTGAAGAGACTGAACTTGTGGATATGCTTATCACAACGTTGTTAGAGCTCTTTGCCTTCCTATTGTTGAACGCAGCTGAAGCTAAAACCTGTTGGAAAAAGAAGCCAAACAGTTCATAGCCCTTTCAAAACCATTTAAGTAATTAGCTAGAAGAGGTTAAGTAAGTACCTTAAAAATGGTTGTGATTGGGCTTCCTGCAGGAGTTTTGATTCTGTAAGTAGGCGAACCAAGCAAGAAAATGGGGATGGAAGCCACTATTGTAAGAGTAGAGATTCCAAAACCCCACTGCCAGCCTTTGTTATCTTCCATCCAAACCACCAAAGTAACAGCAATTAAAGCTCCACAGGAAAGGCAGAAGATGAAGTAATTGAAGAAAGCAGATCTTTTGTTTCTTCCTTCAAAAGTGGTCTCATCGAACTGCTCAGCGCCATGAGGAGGAAGCGAGCCTTTGATCCCTCCAACGCCAAGCGCCACCAAGTAAAGCCCTGCAAATAACATCACCGCTTTCCCACCTCCAACTTTATGGCATGGACTCCCCAGTTGATTTGAAACGCAAGTTGGTGGCTTCAGATATGGTACATGAGCTTGGAGTGTGAGAATCAGCAGACCCTGCACGCCACATGTTTATACCACCTTCAACACATCATATTATACAGTTTTCTTTCCCAAAATGGAAATCCACCCATTAACAAGACAAAAAAAAAAAAAAAAAAAAAAAAAAAAAAAAAAAAAAAAAAAAAAAAAAAAAAAAAAAAAAAAAAAAAAAAAAAAAAAAAAAAAAAAAAAAA